>NW_028251720.1:0-85650 GCF_964263255.1 Lissotriton vulgaris
CTGGGGTCTCACACAGTATCCCCTTGAAGGTAACACATGACTGCGTTACAGTCTGCCTGGCACAGATCTCCCGTCCCCTGTCCACCTGACAGTGCGTGGAGATCCCCAAGAACAGAAGTGGTGTCACCATGGTCACTCCGACGGGACTCAGCCCTACTGACTGGTCCCTGACCCACTGGTTATTCCACTGGGAAACACATCCCCCACTCACTCCTCAATCCGGACTTCTGTACCCTCCCAACTGGAGCGGCTCTGCCAGACACCAGAACCACTGGAGCTTTATTTACAGACGCTCCAGGTTCTCTAGACACTAGGAGATCCTCCTCAAATGGACTAACAGGACAGCCTAGGCTTCCAACCTTGTTTTCCCTGAAGACACCATCCAGGTTCTGAGACTGGGTTTCGGACACCTGGGGACACACCGTCCCACATTCACTCCTACTCCACTGAGACAGGATGTGAGCTTCTACACCCCTCTCACTTCACTGGGACCTAGCTAGGCTACTCTGAACCTTTTCCCTAATATAGGACTGGAAGATACCTGAGCCACTACTTTTGAATCACTCCCCAATGCCTCTTCAGGACCTCAGGCATTTTCCCAGTGGTCTGCCTCCTCTGCGAGTTCCCATGGATTAGCAAACCCACACTCCAACAGTTGTTGGTGCAACCCCAGAAAACAACACCTGAGCAGGTGCTCTTTGATGAGCAGATTGAACATTCCTTCAAAATCCTGTTTCGTTTTAACCTCTACCCAATCAGCCAGTGCATCATTACATTCATCCACAAAATCCCCATAAGACTGAGGAGACTTACTGTCCCTGAACTTCAACCTGTACTCGGGAACAAGGTACCATACTTTGGGAACTGGGAATGGGACTTCCTGCACTGGACTCTATATTGCTGTCACCACTGGACCCCACCCTTTCCGGGGAATCCAGAAAAGTACAACTGCACTCAGGGGCTAATCTACCCACAAGAGCTCATTTTTCCCTCGGAAAGTCCCTCTAAGCCTCCACCATCCTCTCCTGTGCTAATACCCTCCCGGTCTTGAACTTCTTCTCTTCCACACTCAGCTGTGCTATCTCCTTGGTATGCTCTAACCTGAGCTTGTCCAAAGTCAACTGATGCTCCCTCTCTACCCTCCTATCTACCCACTCCTCTGGGGACAGGGAAATGGATGGGGCGCTGCCCCTGGCACTGGACCCAGCAGTGGACTCCCTATCTATGGGGGCCTTACTATCTACTGGCATCCCTATCCTGTCATATTCTCTTTCCACTTCAGATTCCTCAGGGCTCCCCTCGGACCCACCATCATCTTGGCGTGCGGTCAGGGCCCTCTTCTCCTTATTGCGCTCAAGTGCCCATTCATCTATTTGCCCTTGGATCAGGTGTTCCCTAAGTTTTGACTGGGTGTCTGACCCACTCACTGCTATATCTCTCTCCTCACAGAACTTCACCAACTCCCACATACTGTATCAAAACAAACCACAAAAATTAAAAGCAGACTCCATTTTGGCAGGACGCTCAGGGACACGTGCAACAAAGGAGACCTAGGTGAAAGAGCTGTAGTAGGGGTACGTAATACAAAAATGAAACTTTTAGGAGAAGAATTAAAATAAAAATCATGAACATTAATCCCTAAACATTTGACTATCTAAATTCAGAGCTTGTAGTGCCACCAGTTGTCGCTGTGGTATTGCGCAAACGCAAGTTCTATCCTCACCGCTGACAACCAATGTTAGAAATTGGATTTCTGGTTGGCTAAGGCTTGCACCAAAGCCAAGCAGAAACCATTACTCTAGTCAGGGCAAGGGAGTTACACGCCAAAGATAACCCCTGCTCACCCCCTTGGCAGCTTGGCACGAGCAGTCAGGCTTATCCTGGAGGCAATGTGTAAAGCATTTATGCAACACACACAGAGCAGCACCACACAAGGCACTCCACAAAAAGGAACTCCGCATAAGGTTATGTAAAAAATAGCCTTGGTATTATCATAAAACACATTAGATGGTAATCACACAATATACACTGTGCCAGCTGGCACTGGGCAGTATTTAAGGGGGATTATATACACATGACTGGGCCAATCAGGCCACGGTCAGAATTTTTAGAAAAGCACAATGAGAAAATGTAAAAGCACAACCTGTAACTACTGGCAAAATTAGGAACTTAGCATTATCAAATTAGCATTAGACACCATCCCAATTCATCATAACACGACATTAGGCAGTAACACGTTAGGCCCCAAACCTCCTTAGTATAATCACATTATGCAGTAAACATGAGGCCTAAATCACATTGGACCCAGGCATCACCGTAGGCATAAAAACACCCTATGCATAAATCACTTTGGGCAAATCATTATACCATGGCATTTGTATTAGGTATGACCACATTAGACAATCGCTGTAAGCATGAGCACCATCACATAAAAACATTGGGCTTCAGGTTAGGCCTAACAGTACGCATGAATCACAGTGCCTAACATCACCCAACTGTCCCCAGGCCCATTAGCCTCTCAGAGGGGGTCAAGGAAGCCCCATGTCCAATAATGTCAGGGCTGGCTGCAAGAGCAGCGAAAGCAACGTGCACAGATGCGTAGCCTAAACGTGGCAGCTGCCCACTATTTCATGGGCAGCTGGGAAATCGAAAGATGGGCACGGGCACTCACTGTGCCCTCTGTCCCACTCTTTGCCTCTATTGTTAGCACAGTGGCACTGGCCCTCCAAACCAAAGGTGGGCATGGGCACTTATGGTGCCCTGGGAGACTGATCGGGACTCTATCACCCAGAATGCCCCAAAGATTGTGATTGCCCAATCGTGGCAGCTGCCTGCACTCTCCCAGGGCAGCTGGAATTGCCGACTGACCCTTGCACCACAGTGCCTGGGGAGACCGACTCTGGAACTCCCAAGCAGAGACTTGCCTTTACAGAAAACGGCGCTAGCACCACCGTGCCGCGAGTCCCCTACTGGGTTTTTTCCAAAGTGCCCGCTCTCCTGCGGGTACGCTTAGAAACCCCTGGCACCGACAATGTGCCTCAAGAGGGGCGCCGCTCACTGGGCTATTCAATTTATGCAGCCTCCCAACTAGCTTCACTCACCGGATCCATCTGACACAGGGCAAAGTCTGCTCTGGACTCGCGCTGGCTGGTCCCGCACTTGGGTCTTCTCTTCTTCTCTGCCTGGTCGCCATTGCGGGGAAGGCTCCGGCCTGGCTTCTACCGGCACTTCTTGTCTGCTGCGAATAACTGGATGCAGTCTTTGGCACTCCTAAGGATCTAGGGAGCCCTCCTTTCACCGGGGCTCCTTTTCGTCAACACCGCAGGGCTCTCCCAAGCTCTCAGGAGCCCTGCTCGGCTGCGCCTAGTCTTCCGGTCTCTGTGGCGGCCCGCCCACAGTCAGGAGGACTCTGCCTGGCTGCCGGGTCGAGCCGGCGGCGCTTCTCTACCTTGTCTCGGGTTGCGGCAGTGATTACTTTGCGGCAAAGTGCGGGGTGGACACCCCCTTACAAATAAAAGCATAAATTAGCGGGGTGGGCTCCCGCTAAATTTCTTAAAAGGCGCATAAAAACGTGGGGTAGGCTCCTGCTGAAAGCGTCAAAATGCGGGGTGGGGTCCTGTAGATGTAAATATGCGGGGTAGGCACCCGTTACGAAGGCACCGATGCGGGGTGGGCTCCTGCTCGGTTTTCAAGCATTAATCAGCGGGCGGGCTCCGGCTCGAAAAGGCACAAATGTGGGGGAATTCCCTTTTTAAAATGCTGGCAGCTCAGTGCTGCAGTTAAAAATAGAAGCACTGCTCCTCATAGTCAAGTCTGCAGAAAAACGCTCCCAGGCACTAGGAGTCCACAAAGTCCTTAGAAAGGCAGAATTAGAGCGAAGCCAGGATGGCCAGCAGGCAGGGACCTCCAGGAAACATCAGCTGGGTCCCTCGGCTGTTCCTACTGGCAGATTGTCCCCTCAATAACACAAGCACAACAGTTTCATGGGGTCACACTCCCTTCTTTTATACTAACAAATCCCTTTGTCAAATCACAAGGTTTGGGGATACCAGTTAGGACTGGTTTAGAGGGCTTTGGAGCACTTTGTTTTGCCCACCTTCTCTCCCCTTTGTCAGGTGGGGGCTCAGTGATAAGACACACCACAGTGGGTGAAGCCAGCATTGTGGAGGGAAGGCACAGCCCTATTCGGGTCCCAGGGGCAACTCCTCCCTCCCATCTAGAAGTGGATCTCTCTATTCACCACTGGGCTGACCCACCCTATCTTTTGGAGCCACGTACACCTGTCAGCTAAGCATGGGCGAATTTTGCAAATTGGCAATTGGCGAATTTGCAAATTGGCAATCCGCAAAATTCACGAATTCGCACGAATTTGCGGATTTATTTATTTTTGCATGTTCGTGGGTGTTCGCGAGGCGCTTTGCGTGTTCGCGGGTGTTCGCGAGGCGCTTTGCAATTTCGCGGGGGGGTTTTGCCTGCTTAATCACTGCCACCCTCTTGTTTTTTTATGCCCATCTGCCCTCTGTACCACTTGTTTCTGTGCCCTTCTGCCCTCTGCCTCACTCATTTTTTGTCCCCTTCTGCCCTCTGTCCCACTTTTGTGCCCTTCTACCCTCAGCCCCACTTAGAAAGGAAATCGCTTCAACAGGAAGCACTAATAGATAAAGTAAAGCAGGTGCTCCAGTTGAAGGTCAAATTAAGTTACACAATCATTAATCACCCCAAGTTTGGGGTGATTAATGATTGTGTAGCTGAATTTGAGCAGCACCTGCTTTACTTTATCTATTAGAGCTTCCTGTTGAAGCTGACTTTTGTAACTATTTTAGAATGGCTCTGGCAGCTTGCTGGCGCCATTCTGAAAGAGTTACAAAAGTCAGCTTGAACTTTTGACCCAAACCGTTCCGTTCGCGAGTTTTTGTTCGCGGATTTTGGGGGAAATTCGTGAATCTCGCGGATTGTGAATTTACCGAAAATCCGCGAAATCCGCGAACCAAACGGATTTTCCGCTCATGCTTACTCTCAGCTCCTGTCAATCGCAAGCCAGACATGCAATTCACATCAGGCAGGAAGACACACAGCACACAGAAATGCCAACTTCTAAAAGTGGCATTTCCCCACCAGTCACCATAAGTCTGAGCACCCCATTATGCAACATTTATCCTCACGAATTCATACGTACTAAACTTGCACTCCTCTCACACCCGGCATTACCATGGATACACATATTCCCCCATGCATTCCTATGGGAGGGCAGGCCAATCTCACCACATGCACTCAGAGGGCGCAGGCACTTTACACTGGGCCACAGTGTTAAAGTACGCAGAGGCCAACAACTACTAATTTCAGGCCATGGAAAAGGCAAAAGGTTTAGGGGTGAACCTGCCAAAAGGGCTGAGTCCAACAGGGGAGCTCTGCATTCTCCCTCCTTGTCAGAGAAGGTGGTCATGGTCTAGAGGATGAGGCTAGGCTGTTGTTGCAACTGAAGGCTAAAATGATTTTATTGGCTACTGTCCCAGCAGGCAAAATCAGGTCTTGTGGTTCTGCACCGTGTAAAACTACTTGTGAAAAGACCAGGCTATTCACGGTTAAGCACAGCAGGATTCCATTGAGGAAATCCACCCTTTCCGACTCATAATAAGGGCCTTGTTTGTGACTTTTTCCCTTCACTGCAGCATATGGGGGACGGGTGTTCTGCTGCATTCATAGATATGCCCAACAAATTGAGGTCATGAGTGGATGTCCCAGTCCCTTAAAGAGCATTCAATTTGAAATATGCAAACATATTTTACCCCTGTCCGCAGAAGTTTAAGAGATACACTGCTGCTGCAGCAATCTCCCAGTACTTTTTTGTTTCTTTTCTTTGCTTTTGCCAGAAAGTGACCTGTCAGATATATTCTTATGGGGCATTCTATTCTAGTTGTACACCCAAGCACATTGTAGGTGGTCTTGTTTTCAGTGTTTATTTTGGGGGGATTTCAGTGATGTTAACGCTGTGTTTTTCAAACATTCTGAAACAAAATGCTTATTCGTTATTTTCAGCTGCCTAACCCTCTAAATAGAAATAATACTGTGTTTTTCCAGTGTTTACAAAATATGCTTTTTTGCAATCATTGTTATAAAACAGATATGAAATTTAAAGGAGAAGTTAGGCAGGGTATACAGTGTCTTTACATTGGCAGTGTATCAGTTGACTTATATTGGATTGTTTTAAGCATACAAAATCTGTGTAATGCACTTTTGCTCGCACTTACACCTCATTACCCTCTCTTGCATTGCATTCCCTCTCACACTCACTCAATAAGGACCTTTTCTGGTTTACAGCACCATTAATGGATAAACAAATTCTTGGTCACAATGGGGGTCAATTGTCTACTCCTTACTGAACATTATGACATTGTAGGGGTGGTCAATCCTACCTATAGCATAGTCCCTTTTGAAACATTTAAAATATGTAATTACATCAGATTAATTTGTAGACCTACATTCTAATGCCCGTAAACTAAACTTGATGCTTGCATGCTCACCACTGCATTTCTGCACACTCTGCCTGACTATATTGATATGCTGCTACTCTTGTGTGTAAATTCATAGCTCTCAACTGTCCCTATGGCAAATGTCTCACTAAAGTTAGTCTTGACCTGTAAACAGACCATCATATTGTATTCTGGGACTTGAAATTCTGTTGTTTCCATTGTAGGCTCAAAATTGAAGGGTGACGGAACTTGTGGAGTTTCATTCTGCTAAATTCTGGGGAATTCCATAAAAACTGTGTGAGATTCTGCGGAGTTCTGCAGGCAGTGGAAATTTGGCAGTTCGCACTGCTTTGCTGAGTTTTTGCACTGTGAGCTTGTTCCGCGCTGTAAAATCAGTTCACACAGGACCATGTGGAGCGCAAGAGGACGCTGCTATTTTCTGCAGTACGGTTACTACTGCAGTGGCAGCTTTCTCTTTGCGAATGGTTGAGACCTACTACGACCGCCCATGTAAGAGAATTTCCTTTGCGCTCGCCAATTTAACGTTGGGTCCAGTTGGGTAAAAAGCTGGTGTTAGCTGTATGTATCACACATAACACACATGACACATATCAAACATAACAATGAGATACCTGGTAGCTATGAATTTTCTTGTAATATGTAAAGTCTTGTGTCATGTTTCCACCACTATCCCATGTGTATGGTGACATTACTCTTTTTATAGGTACCTGTTATTATACCTTGAATAGACTCTTTAAAGCCTAGGGAGTTTGGCGAGTGACCTGCTATCTATAATGACTTGTTTGCAAAGGGTGCAGATGTATAAAAGGGATTTGTCCATGCTATGTCTGTGGGTAAATGTGAGTATATATTGGCCAAGATTCTTAAGAGTCAACAATTTCACCAATCATTGAAAGAATTAAACACTGACAAAAGATCAAATATGATTTTAACATTTATTTAATTGTAGATGCTCTGCAGAGTATCAAATATTTAGATCAGCCCTAAAATATCCTTATAAAGATTGCACCTTTTATCGAAGAACACAAAACTGGAGTAAACCAAAGGAGGCAGAAACAATATTTTAGTGACATTCCTAAGCAACCAAACCCAAACAGAATACTTTTAGACCAGTCTTTCCTGCTGCTACCTTGTATACAATGTTACATTGAGTTGGCCCCTTCTGAAAGAAAAATAAATGATTCATTGTCTCCCACTTTTCTTTCTTTTAATGACATTTTAATTAGTGCTTTAAAGGTGTTTATTAGTATTTATATTTTCGCACTGATGAGGGTTGTTTCCCTTTTGTTTTATCAGGCATTAAAGATTTAAACCTAAAACAGGATAGCCTAAACATTTTTAACACAAGTTTTCCTGTCTCTACATATTTTATTATAAGATTAAAGGTATAGTAGGGCTCCCACACATTTCTTTCTTGAGACTGGAAGGAATTTCTGGACGCTGTGTAATCTTAGGACTGCGCTGCGTCTTGCTCCTGACTATCTGGGCGTGCTAGCTCTCTCTTTTGTGGGGGCCATTGGAGGGAGACTTCACAGTGACCATGGCAGCATGACCAGTATGACCATAGACAGGCCCCAGAGGCTTCACAAGAAATGTTTGTAATGGATGGGGGACTACACCCACTACTAAAGCCTAATTCTCTCAACAGCACTTCACAGAAGTAGGTGAAGAGGCAATTGATCATGGTCAAGTGTTATGATCCTGAAGAGGAAGTGGGAAAAATTGACAGAAACCCTTATTATAATCCTCCAATATTCAGACAGGATAGACCCGAAAGAGGGTGGAGAGTACAAACCAATGCTGTAATGTAATTTCTCCATTGGAAAATGGGGAATAGGGGTACAAGGAAAGAGAGAAATCAAAGGAATCGTAACTCGCCTCTCCTAGGCATTGATCTCTGGCAATAGACTAGGTCACTCAGTAATATAGAGATGTATGGAGGTTTTCCTTTGAAAAATACACAAGCCAGACAGCATTTATTTTGGCAAATCTCCAAGTACAGTGCTTCAAAACCTGGCTCAATTTATATATCACACCAGCACAGATTTTTAGATGGGCAGGGGCTTAAGGAACACATTGCTCTCGATGCGGAACTCTAGCCACTGACAGTGTGCATATGTTTGCCACTTGCCCTAAACTTGTTCCTTTGGTAACCGAGATGGGCAATTACCTTAGAAATATGCTTGGATTTGGGGTGGATCTCACACCCCAAATGATGGTTCTGGGGGTAAGTAATCAGGAAATGTCTGAACCAAACTTGATTATGTTATTTACAGCTATGGCGGTGTTTAGGCTATGTTTGGCTAGTGCTTAGTTAGATCAAGATCCCCCTTCAATACATGGCTGGCTATGAAAATTGTTAGACATATACCGGTGGGAGATTGCAGAATACAAACGAAGGGGCTATAGAACTAAAAAGAGAGGGTTTGACATTTGGGTGCCAGTAACTAGATGGATCAACGAGGATGTCGATTTATTGGCATAAGACCAGTTAAGTTACCCTGAAAATGTTATAACGAGTTTTGTTATATATGTAATATAAAGGTCTAGTGTGCATTAAAGTAATGTATAGCTTATCTTCCTTTAGACCAGAGGAAGGGGGGAGTGGAGAGTAGGGAGGGGGTGGGATATCTAGTGAACAGGGGAGGATTAAACCCTCAAATATGACATTGTCGGTATCGTATTATATAACATATGTGATGCTTATGTCTCTTTTGTTTGATGTCCAAATAAACATTTAAAAAAAGAAAAGAAAAATTAGAAATACACAAGGAAAATCTCTTTAAATATGGGTGCTGATCATGCATACTCCTCAACCCTTCCCCATGAGTAAGTCTTGCCTGATGCTCTGATGACAATAGCCAATATTGATCTCAAGAGGTCCTGGGATAACCAGTTGGGCTCTGGAGCAAAGTCGAAGAAGTGCTTAGACTCAGAAGTCAAGTAATTCTGCTATGAAATATCATTAGGCAAACACAAATGAAACAGCGGAGAGCACTGGGTCAAAAGGGGTAATGAAAGGATAACACAAGAGAGACAGCAGGAAGATAAAAAAACAAAGAAACAAGAACTGCATAGTGAACAAACTAACACCAGCGGGAACCATAAACAAGAATATTGAGTAGCAATCTTGTACAGTTATTGACATAACATATGCAGCCGTGGAAGTGTTGGCCTCATGATCCTGCAATTCTGAGATGCCTGATTCTCCATCTGACCTCTCATGGCCTCATTCTACTTTGCCCCAGACTTCATAGACCAGCTGTAAAAACTGCAAGTGAGAGGAAACAACCATAGGGATAAATCTCTCCATGTTGGAAAGATTCCAGAAAGATTTTTGATATTCTGCTCCAGACAGCCAACTCCAGGGGCTTCTGAACCCATGATTATTCATGAAGAATTTTCTGACACCACAGCCTCCTCCTCCTTTGCTAGTGCTTAGCTGTTGGTGCTTAGATTTGTCCTCCTGTTCAATCCTGGTGATCTCCTGAACTGAGATCTTCCTGGCAACATCTACAGCATACCACTCTCTTTATCTGCACTCCCCAAGCTCCCAGGCCTTGTTCCACCTGCAGGGTGACTGTCTGTATCAAGTAAGAATCTTCAGTGACCACTCCTCAAGACACTATACAACAACAGTTCAACAGAAGTCTCTTGGACTCCTTTTTTCAGTGGCCGAAGTATGTCTACTCCCTACTGGAACTGGAAGGGAGGTAGGATACTGATGTAACCATCATTGCAGAGACTCAAAATACAAGTTCAGGTCCAGACTCCCAAGGTCTACACAGGGGATTTTCAGCTTAGCCAGTAGTTCTTCTTTTCTTTTCTTCCTTCCCAAATTTATGAGCCTGTGCATGAACTTCAAGAATCAGGCAGAGGTTCTTGTGATTGGTAGAACACTCAATCCGTTCATATCACAAAAAATGAACCAGCCCCCCTGTCTCACATATGTGCTGGATTCTGGCTGTGATAACAAATGGAAGCCGGGGAGTGTGACACAAGCCTAAGCAGACATGCTGCATCAGGGATCCTGAGGTGCCTACCTCTATAAACAGTCATCCCTGAACCATCCTGCCTTCCCAAAGCCCAAGCTGGTGAGGGAATAATCATGATCAGTGGTTGCAGAAGGATCAAGGGAGCCTGTTTGTGGTCTACAATGCCACTTTTTGCCTAGTGATGGCCCTAGTCTGCGCGGAGATGTGAACATCTCGAGCCAGGTTTCCTGAGACCGGCACCCCAGTGGCTTTGTAGTTTTTTGCCTAATTGCTATGAGAGTGGCACTGCTCACCCGAGGCATGCTGGAGACCAGAGCAGAATCTGCAATGAGGTCCTGCAATATATCCTATGAAGAATACTTCTGAGTTTTGGCGACATGTGAGCCCAGAGGTGAAAGATGTTTCTTGCTGGAACAATAGACTACTTCTAAAGGGCAATAGAGACTGAGAACCACAACATATCAGGATAGCTCCTTAATTTAACTGCATTGATGTACACCCAATGTCACACTCAAATCACCACTACTATGTATATCTGAATGTTGTTGCTGGAACAACATGAAACCAACCAGTTTCCTTCCCCATCAGCAGTGGATTGGACTATTGCAACAGCCTCTATGCAGAAGCCAATAAGTCCACCTTACACAAGCTACAAGCTACAGATAGTACAGCAAGCTGTAGCCCGACTAGTCCTAAAATAGCCCAGGAACTCATCAGCATCCGCCGCACTAAAGGCTTTGCATTTGTCACCTATCCATAAAATAATCTTGTTCAAGTTCCTCATAATTACCTTCTGAATCTTTCATTCGTCAGGCCCACATCAACTACGGCCTAGGTATTTACGCTATGTGCCATGCCGTACCCTCAGATCTTTGAACGCTAATCTACTAAAACCCCCTGTTTTTAGAGACGTCTCAAAAGGGGGAAAGTCAATTGCAGTTTTAGGGACTAAAGCCTGGAACCAAATGCCTAACCACCTACGTTTCATCCAATCAGTAACACTCTTCAGGGAGCACTTATCTAAGTTCTCTTTCCTAGTCTCAGCCATCCTGTCTGTCAGTGACTTGCTCAGCGCGATTATGCTGTGCGGAGCGAAAGTTGCGCTGTATAAATACCAAATAACATAACCTAACATAACAAATGAAGGCTTTATCGGCTTTTCTATATTCTCTCACAAGTAGCAGCATTCTTAAACTTTATTTTCCAACAGCTAAAAGAATCACCATAAGAGTGGTCTTCTTATGGTGTCCTTTAGCAGCTGTTAATGTGCAAATTGAGCCAACGATCTGAAAAAATGTTTGCCACATAATCTGCATAACACAGTGAAAGACCAAAATACACTTTTGTTACAGTACACCTTTGAAGGAGTGACAGAATCTCAGTATGTAGTAGCAGAGGACAGTACAAGGACCCAACAGAAGCTCCATGTTAAAAACAAGTAACATCTAACTCTCCCTTTCTATCTCTAACCTGAGGCCTTTGAAGGCAGCCCTTGGCGAGGCAATTAATTAAAGGTTTGAGTCTACCCGCAGGGATTTGATCCTATGAGGTCAAACACAGGCCCCTACAGTGGGCGCGTTAATCCTCTAAGCCCCGTTCCAGGCTATGTACCTGTAGCGCCCACATGTCAGGCACTCGCAGGGGTCTTTTTGACTTTACATCCCATTTCCTCTACATTCTAGAGCGGTGCACTATCTTCCTGAGCTGTAGCCAGGCGAGAAGTGGCACGTTCCTCTTACCCTAAAGGTGAGCGAGAGGACCACAGTTGATGAGTGATTGGCAATTAACGTAACAGGAATGCCATATTACGAGTCGAAGATGCAAAATGACTTACATTAATGTCGTTTTTATCTTTGTATGTGTCTTTTTATCTGTGTTGTCTGTGTCTTGATGACGCCTTCCCTGGACCTCCCCCACACACTCAGGATGATCACCAGGTTTGATCAGGGGATATCTGTATCTGTATCAAATATCTTAATTTTTTGCACATTGAGCAGTAGCATGTACTTTAGGTCCTGATGAAGCGGGTGATACTTAGTGATCTTTAGACCGCAGAAACATGTCGACCACCATGATAAACCAGTGACTATTAGGGTTACTTACTGGCTGTATTGCACTGATTTCTTTTTTAACCTTGGAAATGAACGGCACCAGAATAAAGTTCCTCAGCGTTCATTATCCAATTTTAACATAGAGCACCTTTTTCTCCTTTCTCCTTTTGATTTTCATAAATTTACTCTTTCACTGCTCCTCAGTTATCGAGTAACTACCACTCCCTTTACCGCGCACTTCCCTTTCCTTGCTGAAGTGGCAACAACTCAGCTTCCACACCCTGGGAAGGGTTCAAATGATGACAGGGCGGCAACGGACGATAGACTGATGGATATCTTCCCTCCTAGTGCGATACTCTGTTGTGTGCTGTTCTAACAAATTATTCAACACACACTCAGTCACCCTGATACACTCTATAAAAGACACATTCTTCTTGACCCACAGTTATTTGTGTGTTTAATATGTACCTGGGATGCCTTTAATACAGTGCTTCCTGGCAGCTGTAGTGGGTTTATGTCCAAACTAAAGAAACTGAAGAGAAAGTATAATGTTTTCTTGAGAGTAAACTTATCCAGGAGGAACGGGACTGTAGGGGCACTATCACCACTGTCTTCCCACTTCACCCCATCAGATAGGTTGCTCTCATTCCACACAGCATCTCCTGTGCCTCCCTGCCTCAGTTGCCGCTGCTGAGAAAGTTCAAGGCCCTCCACCACCCGCAGGCTACCACCTGCACCTCATCCCTGGTGGCCAGTGGCAGGCCGTATGTAGGTTTGTTCATCCTCCGCTTTATTGCTTTTATTGTATTGCCTGTATTTTCATTGTTGTGTCTGTGACTGCTGTTGTCTGTCTTCCACCGCTGCATGTACGTGGTCCGTGCCCCTTTTTCTTTCCTCTGTTCCCCTTGCTGTCCCCGTGCTTTCTCTGCCCGTTCTTTCCTTCTATACCCCTCTCTGCCCCCGTGTCTCTGCCCGGTATTCCCTTCTGTTCCCCTCGCTGCCCTCGTGCCTCTCTGCCCATTCTGCCCTCTGTTCCACTAATTTTTCCCTCATTTTTTGTGCCTTTCTGCCCTCTGTTCCACTCATTTTTCCCTCGTTTTTGTGCCCCTCTGCCCTCTGTGCCACTCATTTTCCCCTCGTTTTTTGTATCTTTCTGCCCTCTGCTCAACTCGTTTTTTTGTGCCCTTCTGCCCTCTGTGCCACTCATTTTTTCCTCGTTTTTTGTGCCTTTTTGCCCTCTGTTCCACTCGTTTTCCCCTCGTTTTTGTGCCTTTCTGCCCTCTGTTCCACTTGTTTTTCCCCTCGTTTTTGTGCCTTTCTGCCCTCTGTTCCACTCGTTTTTCCCTTGCTTTCTGTGCCTTTCTGCCCTCTGTTCCACTCATCTTTCCCTAGTTTTTTGTGCCTTTCTGCCCTCTGTTCCACTCGTTTTTCCCTTGTTTATTGTGCCTTTCTACTCTCTGTTCCACTCGTTTTCCCCTCGTTTCTGTGCCCCTTCGGCCTTCTGTTCCACTTGTTTTTTGTGCCCTTTTGCCTTCTGTGCCACTCGTTTTACCCTCGATTTTTGCACCTCTTTTCCTTCTGTTACCTTTGTTGTCCCTCACCGCCCTCGCCGCTGCGTCCCCTGCGGCCCCGCCCCCCTGACAGCCCACTTCCTATTCGCTGCCCCTGCCTCCCGCCTCCCAGCTGCTCCTCCCTCCCACCTCCCCATACATGCCAGTCGCTGCACGGCTGTGCCGCTGGCGCGCCTATGGCGAGCCCGACTGCGCCCAAGCGCCAGAACCCCTGGCCCCAGACACTATGACGCCAGCAATCTGCACGCTCTCAACTCCAGGCGGAGCCACACCTGCTTCAAGACCGCCCCGAAACGCACACACGACCCCTTCACCTGCCAGAACTGCAGCTGCACCAGACTCAGAGCCGTCGAACCACTCGCCAATAAAGACCCCAACCACATCAGATGCATACTACTGAACACCCGCTCCGCACGCAAGCATGCCATCGAGCTCTGGGACCTGCTCAACACAACATCCCCGGACGTCACGTTCCTGACAGAGACCTGGTTTAACGTCTCCTCTGCACCCAGCATTGCCATAGCCATCCCAGGCGGCCACAAGATCACCCGCAGAAACCGCACCAATGGAGTCGGAGGAGGAACCGCCATCATCCACAAGAACAGGATCAGGGTCTCGACTAGCACCAACGACGCGCTCAGCACCGCCGAACACATGCATTTCCAGATCCACACAGACCCTAATTCCACCCTCAGAGGCACCCTCGTCTACCGACCCCCGGACCCCGCCACCAGTTCAGCGACTCCATCGCCAACTTGATCAGCACGCATGCCCTGACCTCCACTGACTACATCCTCCTCGGAGACCTGAACTTTCACCTTGAGAACAGCAATGACAACAACTCCACAACCCTGATCGATAATCTCACCAACCTTGGACTGAAGCAACTCGGCACAACACCCAGCCACTCCGCCGGCCACAAGCTCGACCCAGTCTTCTCCTCAAGACAGTATGTCCCCTTCACCCACACCACCGAACTCCTCTGGATCGACCACCGCTGCATCCACTTCGCCTTCCAGAAACCCACCACACACCATCGCACCCAACAGATCCCCCGCCGCTGCTGGAGCAAAATCACCGAAGACCAACTACTAAGCATGGGCGAATTTTGCGGATCTCGCGTTCGCGAATTTTGCGGATTTGCGAACTCGCAATCCGCAAAATCCGCGAATTCTTGCGAATTTGCGGATTTTTTTTTTTTGTGTGTTCGCAAGGATTTCTGCCAGTTCGCGAGGGTTTCGTACCAGTTCGCAATTGCGAACTTACATTTCGTCGCGCAACGGTCGCGAATTATGTTGTTTCTACGTCTGGTTCATCATCACAGGTTCCCATTACCCTCTGTTTCACCACTGCAACCCTCTGTTACATCAATGCCACCCTCTGGTTCATCATTACTGTAGATTATGGGGGGGAAAAGCAAGCACACCATCCCTGCTTCAACTCAGATGAATTAATTTGGGGTTAGTTTATTAATGTGTCACTGTTTTAAAATTCCAGTCTGGCACCAGCTTCCTTATCTGTAATTTTGCTTTCTGTTGCAGTGCATTTTTTTTCCCCAGGACCTTCTTTGTGGCCTACTTGTAGCTATTGTATGAGCCTGCTGTGAGGGTCAGAGCAGGGTCATACAATTGTTGCAACTAGCAACTGAATTCTGGAGGGGCCCCAGTCAGGAAGCACTACCGGGAATTGTTACTAATGATGAGTTTGAACTCTTGCCCCTGCCGAGTGCTTTCACTTTTGAAAAACTCGTTTTTCTGCAATTTCGCGGGGTTCGCGGGGTGCGAACACGCGCAAGATCGGATTCGGAAGCCGCAAATTCGTGCGAATATGCAATTTGTTTTTTTTGCGGCGTGTTAGTTGGCAAGGTTTTGTGCGTTTTTGCGAGCCGCTCGTAGCGCAAGACGCGAAGTTACCCTCGCGGTCGTTCAAGGGCGCAGCCATCTTGTTTGCCTGACGTATTTCCGTTTCCGGGCGCGAAGTGTAATCTCGCAAAGTCCGCGGCTTGCCAGTACAGTCTCGCGCGTGTTCGCAAGGGAAATCTCGCGCGAACTTACCCGCGCGGTCATGAACGGGCGCGGCCATCTTGTTTCTCATTCATTGCTATGGTTCTGGGCATGGTCTTTGTATCCTCTGTCAATCTCTGCCATCCTTTGCTTGTTTGAAGTTTTTTTTTATCTATTTTACTTATTATCTATCCCTCTATTTTTCTAGCCCTATATTTTTGTGTTTACTGCTACTTTTGGTTAATTTTAAACTACTTTTGTAAACTCTTTTCTTTTCTTCTCTTCCCTATTCTATTTTCTTTATTCCTTTCCGCCCAGACCATGGTGAAGGGAGCCGGGAAGCATCCCGAGAAGGGGAAGGGTCCCGCACCCCGTGTCCGGCTCCCGTGCGGGCGTTTGAGGGGGGAGCTAGTGATGCCACGGGAGATCTTTACCCCGGAGGAGGTGGCCCAACTCATTTTTTATGTTCAGCGCCGCCTCCCCAGGACCATCATGGGAGGCGGCAAGATCAGTGCCGGGTACGGGGCCCGGGAGCGCCGGAAGCGGTGGGAGAAGGTGTGCCAGGCCATTTACCACCACTCTCGGGTCTGGCGCACCTACAACCAGGCCACCCACCGCTGGACGGATGTCCTGACCCGTGAGCGAGATCTGCTCGACCTCCTTGGCCTTGAGATCCCCGGGCTTGGTGAGTAGTAGTAGCTATGTCTTTACTACTATGTTTTCTCCTGCTGTGTTATTATATTGCAAATTTTTGTTTTTTACCAAGAGCAATAATGCTGCTCATTACATTGTAGGTACATTTTATTTCAAAATCTTCTGTGCATTTCAGGTACACTGCTCTCCTTCTCAGTAGTGTTGCTACTATGCTTATTTGTTTTAGATTTTGTGTTCATTTCATTGGCCTGTGAAATTATGTATGAGTGTAGTTGAAAGAACTGCGCAATGCTACACACTAAGGTTCAGATTTTTAATTACCGGCGCATCCCTGCAAAGTTGCAGGGATGCGCCAGTAATTGTGCGTCACGCCACCATCACCCATGGTGCGCCGTATTACAATGCGGCGCACCATGGGCCCAAAACGTCACCAAAGCGTTACGCATCTGTGCCGTAAAGGTGGCGCATTGCTTGAGTTGCGTCGCAACGATGGTGCAGCTCCATCAATTCTCTGGGGTGCCCTATCTCCCCAATGCTGCGTCAAGCCGTACGTCTGCTTCAAGCAGGCGCAGGGTTTGAGTCACGCATCATTGTCCTCAAAGTGACTGATTGAAATCTTGTAGATTTCCCTCAGCCACTTTTAGGATGCGTTCCTGCGCAGGAACGCCCTCCCTTGCGCCGGACCACCCCTATTGGCGCAGGGCTTTACAACGTGATGCATCTCCCAGATGCGTCACGTTGTTAATATACGCCGCACCATTGCGCCTCTTTTGTGCTGTCGCTGCGTCACAAAAGTCACGCAACAATGGAGCAAAAGAGCCGCAAGGGCCTTATAAATCAGCCCCTACAGACTCAAGTCCAGTCCTTCCTTTGTACACATGGCGATAAGAAGAAATAGTGGTGGTGGATTAATAGTTTGAGTATTTTAATGACTGGTGAATGTAGTAGGAAACTTTAGTGTTGTCGCTGATCTTCAATCACGATGGACTTTGGCTGTCACTTTGCGTGCTGCGGACTGCTGCCTGCCAATCCTAGGCAAACCTTTTTAGTACTTTGTTTAGTGAGTTACATAGGGTAGTTTCCAATTCGACGGTCCGCAAATCAAGCAATACTAAAGTAATGACGTAGTCGACCACATGTGATTGGTCAATAATATATCCCGTGGAGTCGTTCCCTATTTGCTATTTCGCAAAAATATTTTGTTACTTTGTTAGTTCTTTTTTAAATGTTTGATTTGGTTGAGAAATAAATATCATCCATGTTTTCTGTTTTTCTTTCTTTCATGTTGTACATCAGCTTCCCCCAGGGGCAAGAGGAGGACACAGGAGGAGGAGGAGGAGGGTGCTGTTGTCGATGCAGGCCAGGACCGGGCAGTCGAGGGCTCCTTTGCTGGCCCCAGTAAGTTTTAATTTTAATATAGAGTACTTATTTTTTCCTAGCGTTCCTCATTCGATTTTTTCTAAATCGTCTTTGATCTTCTTGTAGACAGGATCTAAATTCTTATCCCTATGACTCCGTGTGGTATTACTAGATTATTCTTATTAGTCTGTCTGTGTAGCTAACTAAGATTGCACATTTGGCATTTCCATTGGACTCCCATTCTAGTCAGCAATAGCTCTATGCACTGAGTGTAGTCCTCTGGGATTGTCCATAATGTCTTTTCAAGTATTCTAAATGTTTATGCTTTGACCATTGCCAACAATAAAAAGGTGAATGACCACCACCAAGAAATAATAAGATCCTACTTTACTTTTGGTTTGGATAGGACAATCCATTCTACTACTGTTGCAGGGACAAATCTGCACAAACAGAACTATGGACACTAAATAATGCATCGCTTAGCTTATCAATTATAATAGGTGCTGTAACTGTTAGACTTTCCACATACCTCAGTGATAACAGACTTTGTAGTTGAACCCCCAATCTCCTTACTGACTAGATAGTGTGGCAGAGTCATTTAGCTCCCAAAGTCACCGATGGCAGAGGCACGGACTCATGCTTGCAAAAATTCGAAAACCTTTAGCTCATCCACTCTAGTCTGGAGGACCAAAAACCACAGAGTCTATTTAAGT
The DNA here is from genome assembly GCF_964263255.1 of Lissotriton vulgaris. Taxonomy (NCBI): domain Eukaryota; kingdom Metazoa; phylum Chordata; class Amphibia; order Caudata; family Salamandridae; genus Lissotriton; species Lissotriton vulgaris. The sequence goes on from NW_028251720.1 coordinate 18,838, forward strand.
TTAAAAGCTTTATTAAAAGTAAACACATTTATTAAATTCAAGTTTGTCATAAAAGTGAACGTGTAACTGAAAATGGAAAAGTGCTTAGTGCTGACGATTAATTGGACACATTTCTTGTGGTCGAGCCGAGCTCTCACCTGGTTTGAACTTGATCCTGCTCGTGTTCTTAGAAGTCAAGGTTCTGTCTGTTAGGAGAAAAAGTGGTGCGTGTTAAAAAGTAAAAAGCAAACATTCATCAGTTGTGCCCAAAAGTGCAGCAAGACAACAGCCTTCCCTGGAAAAAGGGACATTTTTACTCTAGAGTACACAGTCAAAAATTATTAAATTGTACACTTTTTTTCACATTTCTTTCTTCCTCCTAGACCAAATATTATATAGTAGTGAGTGGTGTATTCTAACATTATTAAATGTACTTTGTAGGTGGAACATCTGGAGACGGGGCCAGCGCGGAGGTGGTGGCATTGGACGAGGAGGACAACTCTGGGGAGGAGGCGGTGCAAGTGCCGGAAAAGGACATGCCTGTGAGGGTTCACACGGTGGTGGCGGGCAGAGGTAAGCTATACATTCCTTAGTCATTGAGATTGAAGACTGCAGAGTGTGCTTTCTGCACGGGTGTATTATAAAAAAAGCAGGTAGTAGCCTCCTCTAAATGTACTTCGACTTAGCTGTGAAGTTTTTGGCGAGAAGAATCCCAATCAGATCTGAGGTGAACTTGATGGATGGGATGAACGAAAAGCGAAAGAAGGGTGTAAGTAAGTGTGGAAGCACGAGAAATGTAATGATGACTGGCAAAGAAGAATGATATGTGTTTGCTTGGTCCCCGAGGTGGCTGGGAAGGTAAGAAAATGGTATGGTGCATGGCTGGGTGAATGATGAAGCAAGGATGGGTGGAAGGAGAACAGCCTGGGTGGGTGAGACAGAAACTGTATGTGTGCAATATACTTTGAATGGATGGATGCCTGGATCATTCATGGTACTATCTGACTCTTAGATAGCATATGTGAATCTAGAGAGAGTAGACGGTCACTGGATGAACTAAGTGTTACTTTGAAGAGCATGTAACACCGCACCCGCACGTCCGTTCCAGTGTAGGAAAGGCAAGGAAAAGAAGTTGTAACGTTGTCCAAAGACTACCATGAATAGTAGCAGTAGTTTGTATTGCAACTGCAAGCACAGCATATATCCAGTTATTACGGTGGGCACTCCCTACCTCCCTTAATAACTTTAGTTTAGTAGTAGTACGTCATTCATGTGTGGGGGTATCACTGTTCACTCAATAATAAGCAAAGCACCTAAAGTCATCCCATATGTCATCAAATACATCCCATGTGAAGTGATAGATAATCAGATAATTTAGCTTCTTCATTTTCCTTTTCTAATACTCATTTGCACTGTAGGGTGAAAGCTAAATTAATTAAGCAGTAGCCCTTTTAACAGAGTATTCTCAGTGCCACCCGTAATAGAAAAGTAAGAGCTTCACCACCTGCATGTACTGGACCGGTACAGTAACGCAAGTCTGTCTCACTCACCATGGTGTGCGTCTGTTTTTCTCGGGTGCAAGTTCACTGCGCTGGCATTATGCCGGCTTGCATAAGATAACGTACCAATTTTCCTAAACAAGAGAGAAGAAGAAGAATAAGAGTGGTGTACTGTCATAGTCGACTGTAATAGAAGTCCATAGTGCTCGTAGAATTTGTTCCTTAAACTCCCACTAATGTTAGAGCAAGGATGAAGAAGTCGGAGGTTACATAGATACTGTCCTCAATAGTTATGCACTGTGCTTTCAATTTGCTACTTGTACTGTGACAACTTTCTGCTCAATCATTTTGTGTTAATCTTAAGGAGCATTGGTTACAGACTATGTCTTTCTTTTTTCATGTAGTTGCTCCTTCCAAATCCAAGACACCATCAAGGAGGAAGGAGCTGGCTCGAATGGCCCGGCAACGGAGGCTGGATGCCACTGTTGCTGAATATCGGCGGCTGGTGGCCCTGGAGGAGGAGGAGACGCAGTCTGGAACAACAACAACGTCCACTGGGACAGCTGCCTCCTCCTCCGTGCGGGCTGCCAGCCAGCGCAGTGCTCCAGCGGTACGGAGCCGGGCTACCAAAGCCAAACGCCACCGCCCAGCAGCAAAGAAAGCAGCTGCCCCTCACAGGATTTGCAAGGCACACCGGCGCCGCTTATCCCTCAGACTGTCCTACCTGGAGCAGGAGGTCCATAATTATAAGAACGTGGTGGAGGGCCTCCGCTTCGAACTTGCCACCCTCCGCAAGGAGCATGATGCCCTGGCTGCTAATTCCAACAGCACCCTGCCATAGTGTCCCTTGCCCCTTTTTTAGAGACTTTTGGGGGGTGGGAATTGGGAGTTGTGATTTTTGGGGACTTTTGAAGGACAATCGTTGGGGTTAGGGAGGGTCTTGCGGGAGATTCTTTTGTTAGGGCTATAAAAATATACTTTTTGAAACTTTATCTGACCATACCTGTTTTTTACTGCTTTTGAGTCTGGTGGGTGGGGGTTTAACATAACAGTAAGTTTGTTTTCCTGAATAGTCCTAGGACTTTAGTAGTACTACCGTCAATCAAATCTCTCGTCTCTCCTAATACTCCATTATACTACCTCCAACCAAACGCCTATCTTACCTGTAATTTCTGTTTGCAAGTAGGGCTAGGCCCAGGGCTGGCTCCACGGGAAACAGCAAATAAGGTTGGCAATCCTGGGCGGATAAAATTTCCTCATAGCGGTGGTACTAGTGGTGTGACACAGTGGCAGTTGCTTGCCTATGAAAAAAAGAAAATGAAATCTGGTTTGTCCTCCTGAGCAATACAAAGGTACAATACAGAATATAGCAGGTGACAGAAGTACACTAGAACAGTGCCACGTTGTAGCCTAACAAATGTTAAAGTATAACTAATTCGGTTGAAGTTCTTTGACATTAGCCATGGGTCTTTGTCAAGCAGAGTAAGAATATATCCTCGGATTTCTTCACCAGCCTGTTGCTATCACCTTATCCTCCCCAGCAAGTGTGTGGATTTATTGCTGTAATTTAGTCACACATCAATCAAAACCACACAGCCCGGGGGAAGAGGGTTAGGGTTTGAAAAATGGATGGGTACGGGGGTTTTTGGGAAAGGTTTTGGGAGACAAGAAAAAGTAGCACAGCATGGACGAACAATTGTGAACATAAACAAATCTTTGGGTACAAACCTATCCATCAATCTTTGAAAGTGCATACACTACTGTAACTGCATGCATGTCAGTTAAAAGTAAGTAGTACTTTCGACAACTGTGGAAGAAAGAATGCGACAGTACAGGGCGTGGGTGGAAATATTGATAACTATATTCAACATAAAGTCTCTGTAGCCAGATACCTGAGAGCCTTGCTGGTCACTATAAATCCATTCACAACAACACTCAATGGGGTTGGTCTGGAAGGTGTCAGGTTTACTCCCCGTGATCCAGTCGATGCAAATATGGTTCCACCTCCAAATGTCACCAACACCCAGAAGTGTAAACACAGGGTGTTCGAGGCATTAGGCGGGGGAGAAAAATAACAAACTAAAATAAAAAATGTGGGATGGGTAAAGGTAGGGTCAGCAGGGAAAGGATACCTGTAACAGAAGACAAGACAGGCATCAGTGAAGTGCTGTCCTAACATACAAGGGTACTCTCATATAGTCTCACTAAATAGTCTGCAAGTCTCCCGCCTACTCATGGGAAATGTAGTTTCATAGTACGGTAGGCGCTTAGGGGCTGCGTAACCTGACAGAAGGTATAGTAGATAGAAAAGGAGAAATTGCTTTTTTTCTAGGTGTCCCCTCACTCACCAGGGTTGCCCCTTGGTGACATGCTTCATCATTGGGGCCATCCCAGTCCTCTACGGCCTGGGGCGTGCTGCGACTTGCGAATTACGTAGGAGCACTTACAAATGACTATGTGTGGTGCAGATGTGATAGTGGAGTGGACTAAGTGATGTGTTAAGGGATCAATGTAGAAGCAGAGAGAGAGCCAAGAAATGCAGTCACAGTCAGAGAAAAAGGCAAGGGATACTGTATCTATGTGGTTGTAGTGGTCCTGTTGGAAGTGGTAAGTAAGTTGCCCGCAGAAAAAAAATCCTCCTATTAGCGGCACTCCTCCATTGCAGCCGACGCTTCGTCCATCGATGTTGGTCACCAGAAGACACCCTGTCCACTGCCTGCCTGATGCTGAATTGTGGCTCGCTACTGTGAAGCCTGACTCCATCCTTTTTTCCCCATTGCAGAGACTGAAACCCGGCCTGTAATTATTCAACGAAAAACAGGAAGTGATATAATATTACAACACCACTGATAAATAAATATAAGGTATGTAGGCTGTGGAGTGCAAAAAGTCACAATTTGTTTTTCCTAGTAGACAGTACAATGTTTTCGAAAGTGCGTACTCTGAGTCACCTTTTGAAGGATAAATAAGTATGGGCAAATTAATGTATCGGATCTTGCCCCTCAAAACAAGGCCTAGCAGAAAACTGGTGACAAAACTTACTTTGAAAGTAAAAGTAGGCCGAAGTACCCTAATTACCCATTACCCACCGTGGATTGCATTCAAACCACTTGCAAGCAACCAAGCAAAAGTAGCCATAGCCAGCATCGCTCCAAGACTCGAAATCCCCCCCACTCAAACACATGCAATAGAAATACTGCTAACCCTAACGAACCCTAAGTTAAGAATAGTGGCAAAGGCTTTCTTTAACTATGCCAAATCCCCCCTTTCCCACCATGGATTTTCTTTAAATGACTTGCAACCAAAATTACACATTCTCACGAGTGCTCTAAGACCCCAGAACTCAGTTTGAAAAATCTAGAACACCCCGAAACACATGCAATCCTGCTGCTAGGGCTAACCCTAACGAACCCTAAGTTACAAAAAGTGCCAAAACTAAAGGCTTTTCCGCGCGGATTTTGTCCCAACCACTTCTACCCGGTATTAGACCTTCCCAGGAATGCCCCAAGACCCGGCAACCCACCCGCCAAGAAGCGTAACACCCCCAAACAGGCCAAAAGCAAAATCTCATACTTGCAATATTTCTGGGCCTTCGGTCCAAACGCGCTGCGTAGCTAGGCCATAAGTCGGGGTTGGCACGACGGATTTCCTGAAAAGCAAATGCAATCAAGATTAGAGTGTCCCAGCAGTGCTCCCAGACCACGAAACTCACCCGCAAACAGACGGAACCCCCCCTAAGAGCACCTCAAAGGCAAGCAAGTCATCAAAAACACAAAAAAAATTACGCCTGGGATTTGGTCCAAAACACTTTTATCCGGTATTATAGCTTCCCAGCAATGGCCCCAGAGCCGTCAACCCAGGAGAAAACGAGTAGAAGACCCCCAAACAGCCAAAGAGCAAAAGTACAAAAATGGGGACTTAGTCACTTTTTCACAAATTTCCCAAATCACTCTGCGCGCGCTCTGCAGCTAGGCCCTAAGTCCCCTCTGCCACCATGGATTTGCTTCAAACCTCTTGTAAAGTAAAGTATATATAGCCAGCAGTGCTCCCAGACCACGAAACTCACACACAAACACCAGGAAGCCCCCCAAACAGGCCCCCGAAAACGCTACATAGAGCAAAATGTCAGAAATAGCCCCAAAAAAAATCGGCCTGGATTTTGTCCCAACCACTTCTACCCGGTATTAGACCTTCCCAGGAATGCCCCAAGACCCGGCAACCCACCCGCCAAGAAGCGTAACACCCCCAAACAGGCCAAAAGCAAAATCTCATACTTGCAATATTTCTGGGCCTTCGGTCCAAACGCGCTGCGTAGCTAGGCCATAAGTCGGGGTTGGCACGACGGATTTCCTGAAAAGCAAATGCAATCAAGATTAGAGTGTCCCAGCAGTGCTCCCAGACCACGAAACTCACCCACAAACACCAGGAAGCCCCCCAAACAGGCCCCCGAAAACGCTACATAGAGCAAAATGTCAGAAATAGCCCAAAAACAAATCGGCCTGGATTTTGTCCCAACCACTTCTACCCGGTATTAGACCTTCCCAGGAATGCCCCAAGACCCGGCAACCCACCCGCCAAGAAGCGTAACACCCCCAAACAGGCCAAAAGCAAAATCTCATACTTGCAATATTTCTGGGCCTTCGGTCCAAACGCGCTGCTTAGCTAGGCCATAAGTCGGGGTTGGCACGACGGATTTCCTGAAAAGCAAATGCAATCAAGATTAGAGTGTCCCAGCAGTGCTCCCAGACCACGAAACTCACCCACAAACACCAGGAAGCCCCCCAAACAGGCCCCCGAAAACGCTACATAGAGCAAAATGTCAGAAATAGCCAAAAAAAAAATCGGCCTGGATTTTGTCCCAACCACTTCTACCCGGTATTAGACCTTCCCAGGAATGCCCCAAGACCCGGCAACCCACCCGCCAAGAAGCGTAACACCCCCAAACAGGCCAAAAGCAAAATCTCATACTTGCAATATTTCTGGGCCTTCGGTCCAAACGCGCTGCGTAGCTAGGCCATAAGTCGGGGTTGGCACGACGGATTTCCTGAAAAGCAAATGCAATCAAGATTAGAGTGTCCCAGCAGTGCTCCCAGACCACGAAACTCACCCACAAACACCAGGAAGCCCCCCAAACAGGCCCCCGAAAACGCTACATAGAGCAAAATGTCAGAAATAGCCAAAAAAAAAATCGGCCTGGATTTTGTCCCAACCACTTCTACCCGGTATTAGACCTTCCCAGGAATGCCCCAAGACCCGGCAACCCACCCGCCAAGAAGCGTAACACCCCCAAACAGGCCAAAAGCAAAATCTCATACTTGCAATATTTCTGGGCCTTCGGTCCAAACGCGCTGCGTAGCTAGGCCATAAGTCGGGGTTGGCACGACGGATTTCCTGAAAAGCAAATGCAATCAAGATTAGAGTGTCCCAGCAGTGCTCCCAGACCACGAAACTCACCCACAAACACCAGGAAGCCCCCCAAACAGGCCCCCGAAAACGCTACATAGAGCAAAATGTCAGAAATAGCCCAAAAAAAAGAAATCGGCCTGGATTTTGTCCCAACCACTTCTACCCGGTATTAGACCTTCCCAGGAATGCCCCAAGACCCGGCAACCCACCCGCCAAGAAGCATAACACCCCCAAACAGGCCAAAAGCAAAATCTCATACTTGCAATATTTCTGGGCCTTCGGTCCAAACGCGCTGCGTAGCTAGGCCATAAGTCGGGGTTGGCACGACGGATTTCCTGAAAAGCAAATGCAATCAAGATTAGAGTGTCCCAGCAATGCTCTCAGACCACGAAACTCACCCACAAACAGACGGAACCCCCCCTAAGAGCACCTCAAAGGCAAGCAAGTCATCAAAAACACAAAAAATTTTCCGCCTCGGATTTGGTCCAAACCACTTTTAGTGCTTCCCAGCAATGGCCCCAGACCCGTCAACTCACCTGCAAAGAGGTAGAACAACACCCCCACAAGTGCTGAGTCTTTCTTCATTGGGCGTAAACCAGCCCTCTGCTTTGATGGAAATAGGAGTCTGGAGGAGGAGGATAGAGGAGCATGTTCTTCTGAACTTGTGAACCTGAGGAATGCAGACTGCGGCACCTTCAAATAAATTAGCAAACAAGTGAAGACAGTTCTGCTGATGGGCTTGTTTTTGTGATTATCTGATTAAAGTTTGAATTATATTAACTGTGCACAACAAAGAAAGACAGACACACAGGAATAAAAGTGAATAAGGATGAAAAAGAAAGTTATTGATTCGTTGTCTCATTTTCAGGGCTCGAAGTCGGTATCACGGTCCAGGAATAAGAATAAGGCTTCGTCATCATACTCTGCGAATTCAGCCAGGGTGAGGTCAGTGCCACCTGACAGAGTAGAAATTCCCTCATCTATGTTGCTGCCGGCCACCTCCTCTTCATCCGGCACGCTCTCTCGTACTCTTATATCTGGTGGTATGAGGTGCTGATTCATCTTGATCATTGTTAACCTCTCCACATTTTTGGGCGAGAGGCGGCTCCGTTTGAGAGTTACAATCCCACCAGCCGCACTGAAAACCCGTTCAGAAGACACACTTGCGAGTGGGCAAGACAAGTAGTTTATAGCCAGGTTGGTGAGCTGTGGCCACAATTCTTTTTTCCCATGCCAATACGCCAATGGGTCAGAATTAACATAGACCTCTGTGGAGTCATTCAGATAGTCCTTCACCATCGACTCAAGGTCCTCCTCCAAGGTTCCTCCACTTTGCGTAGCTCTTGCTGTGCCTCTGACCTTTTGAGAACCAAACCCACGCAGAGCTAGCCAATCCTCTTCAGCCTCCAATGTTTCTGTTGTCTTTCGTGCAGATGATCCGGTTGCCGGTGTCTTTAACGGCTGAGAGGTCACTTGTGCCACAGCCACAGGTGCAGAAGTGGATTGTTTTGACTGGGGATGGCCTGCTGATGTACTGCCATTTCCTTCAATTTCCAGCCGTTCTGTTTCAAACTTCTTGGCTGACAAGGCTAGCCAACGTTTGTACTTTGTAACATCTTCATCACCAAAAGGAAAGAATGCTCTGCCTGCCAGCGCCTTTTTGTAGCGTGGATCCAGAATAGTAGCACAAATGTAATGCTGTTCTGAGTGGATCTTTTTAAGACGTTCATCACCTTGTAGGAGCTCTAATAATTGCTCAGCCAGAAGCAAAGAGTCTTTCTTTTTGTCATCTTTTCGAAACACAGAACACACCTCCTTCAGTTGGTCCTCCAGCATGTACAACAATGGGATAGCTTTTCCCAAATTAGAGTCCTCCTTGCTGACTGCACGCGTGAAGACCTCAAAAGGACGAAGCATGCGTGTTAGGCTTTCAACTATGTTCCATTGCGGCCCACCCATCCTCAGCTCCTCTATACCCTCTTTCAAGAAATATTGATCGAGTTGCGTATACTGCTCATACAGACGCTCAAGCATGTAGAAGGTTGAGTTCCAACGTGTTACCACCTCCTGGATGAGTGCTTTCACTGGCATTTGACATTGATATAGCATGCTCCTCAGCTGCTTCCGGGCCTTAAAAGAATGCCTGAAATGCTTGCAAATTTTTCGGCAGTTCTCCAATACACTGTACGCTGCACTGCGTTTATTACCCAAGAATTTTTGGACAACCAGGTTTATACAGTGCGCCAAACACGGCACTCTGAAATAGTAACCGTCCCTCATGGCCTTAACTATATTGGAGCCATTGTCCGTGGAAACATAACCTACCTTGCGTTTTAGTGGGGACAGACAGTTAAGGACCTTTGTGTTAAAGACATCCAAAATGTTTTCTGCTGTGTGACGTTTCTCCAAACCAAACATGGCTAGTGTTGCATGTTTCCGAGCACCTTTAAAAACAATGTTAGTGTCAACACCTGAGTTTAGCTTTGCTTTAGCCCCTGAAAAAGAGACCCAGTGTGCAGTGATGCACATGTAATCAGCGCCTGCGCCACTGGTCCACATGTCTGTTGTCAGATGTATAGTGTGAACAGCACTCTTCTGCAAAGCTGCCCCAATCACCTTCAGAACATCTTCATGTAGTGCTGGAACCGCAACTCGGGCAAAATAGAACCGGCTAGGAACCTTCCATTTAGGGCAGAGCGCTGTCACTAATTCTAGAAAACCAACCCCTTCTACAAAAGAAAAAGGGAGAAGGTCCAGAGCTAGCATTTTAGCCAGCTTAGTGTTATACAGACGGGTCATTGGGTGGTTGCGTTCATATTGCGCTTCTGTAAACAACATCTTTTTAATGTTGCCCTGGACCAATGATTTACGGGATGATGATGATCTCTTCGACCCAGTTACGCTCGCTGATGAACTTTTCCGCATTGATGTCTCACTCTCTCCCACACTCTTAGTGTGGCTCCCATGGGGTGTGCTGCTGACATGGGAACTGGGTGTAAGTGAAGTGTTTGAATCGTCTTCTTCTACCTCCTCGTCATCAGCAGATGACAAATCAACGTTTTCATTACGTGCAATTCCGGCTTTCTTGACCGCCTCTAGGTGCGGAAACCATTCGACAGCGTGCCTTCTCTCAAGATGACCTCTCTGGCCTCCGGTACCATAGTTAGAACCAAGCTTACCACGACTAAATCGAAGCTTACAAAGGCTACAAATGGCTACGTTTTCCTTTTTTGGGCAAACACTAAAGAAGTCCCAAACTGGAGACTTGAAATGTCTTCGGGGGCCGGAGGAGGCGGCGATACTGGTGGTGGTGGTCCTGCTGCTAATGACAGATGAAGTGGAGGATGTGGATTGCCGAACTTCAGTACGTTTTGCACTTTCACCACCACGAATTGAGGTCGAGGACGAGGTGGGTACCTTCTTGCGAAGAAATATGGAAGCGGTAGGTTTTGGTGTACTACTTAACTCCAAATCTAATGATTCCATTTCCATTGCCTCCTCGCCGACATCATCATCACGCTCAGCAGCTTCTCGGGATAGGGTCAAAATGTCTCTTTGCTGCATGCCCGGTGGGGCTGCAGTGACCTTTGTGATGACTGGCTCGTCGTCATCGTGAGAGGCTTCATCACCAGCAGTATCTGTCACTTCTTGTTGAGCCTCATCACACTCCATAGGTTTGAGTTTTTGGACGACCTTCCTTTTACGCTTAGGTGCCGGTGTCAGATCATGGTGTGCCTCTGCCTCACTGTCAGACCGCAGTTGTGGTTCCCAAGACAGATCACTTGCACCAGAACGAGGTGGGCTTGAAGAAGATGTAGACACCCCCCTTGATCTTTTCCTTGCTAGGGATGTGGAAGACAATGAATGATCATCAGGAGGAGTGGCTTCCAATGATACCTCAGCTTCAATGTCGATTTCCAAATGTGCCCCTACTTCGGGAGGAACAACTATTGTGGGCACTTGTGAACCTCCATGCACCTTTGCTTGAGCATCTCCTTTTGCTGCCTCTCCTTCCACATGTACTTGGGCGTGTACTTGCACATGGTGTTGTTGCGGCTGTGGTTGTTCAACACTTGTCAGATGAGTTACAACAACCTGTGTTGATTCAGGGACATTGCTGCTACTTTCTTGCGATGAGCCAACATCACTGGTCGATGGTGATTGGAGAAGTACACTGACTGCCTCTGAAGCACTCAAGGGCTTTGACTTAAGTTGCCTTGGTGGTGGAGGCACTGAACCCAATGGAGCAGGGGTGCTGCTCTCAGGTTGGTCCCCAGCAGATCCTGCTGCTGCAGGCGTACTTTTTTATTTGCTCCCAAAAAAAGTGGCGGGTGGCACACCAGCCTCCTTGGTAACTTGCTTCTTCTGCTCCTTACTAGCAACTTTCTTGCTAGAGGAGCTACGGAGAACTTTCTTTGGGGGCGGGGCCATCTTCTTCAGAGCAGGTCAGACAGCAGGCCGCAGTTGCACGAATTGTAGAGTTGTCTGAGGCCAGACGTGACGTCGCGTGACGTTATGCTGCACACACACACCGCTGCAGGACTTCTTCCTGGCACTGGTGGTTCTCTTGAGTCTTGTGCACCTAAAAAAAATGGAAGACAGAGGAACATCAGTTCAGTTATAGAGCACAAAAAAATCGAAAAACACTGCAAAATCAGCACAATCCCAATCCATCCATGCCCTCCATAATGTTTAAATTCAAGACAACCCACAGAAAGACTAGGCCCATGCAAGACTCACTACCCCTGGGCATAAATAAAGGTTGAAAAGTAGGCAAAATGGTTGGAGGCCTAACAACAAAGCCTGCATTCAAAATGGCCACTTGCCTGCCAGCACATGGCCAGTGCCTGTAGCTGCACTCAAAATGGCCACCAGCCACATGGCATGTCCCTCCCCATGAACACCCCCAAAAATCGAAAAACACTGCAAAATCAGCACAATCCCATTCAATCCATGGCCTCCATGATGTTTAAATTCAAGACAACCCACAGAAAGACTAGGCCCATGCTAGACTCAAATACCCCTGGTGAAAAGGCCACAAGTACAGGCCCAAAAATCGAAAAACACTGCAAAATCAGCACAATCCTATTCCATCCATGGCCTCCATGATGTTTAAATTCAAGACAGCCCACAGAAAGACTAGGCCCATGCTAGACTCAAATACCCCTGGTGAAAAGGCCACAAGTACAGGCCCAAAAATCGAAAAACACTGCAAAATCAGCACAATCCCATTCAATCCATGGCCTCCATGATGTTTAAATTCAAGACAACCCACAGAAATACTAGGCCCATGCAAGACTCACTACCCCTGGGCATAAATAAAGGTTGAAAAGTAGGCAAAATGGTTGGAGGCCTAACAACAAAGCCTGCATTCAAAATGGCCACTTGTCTGCCAGCACATGGCCAGTGCCTGTAGCTGCACTCAAAATGGCCACCAGCCACATGGCATGTCCCTCCCCATGAACACCCCCAAAAATCGAAAAACACTGCAAAATCAGCACAATCCCATTCAATCCATGGCCTCCATGATGTTTAAATTCAAGATAACCCACAGAAAGACTAGGCCCATGCTAGACTCAAATACCCCTGGTGAAAAGGCCACAAGTACAGGCCCAAAAATCGAAAAACACTGCAAAATCAGTACAATCCTATTCCATCCATGGCCTCCATGATGTTTAAATTCAAGACAGCCCACAGAAAGACTAGGCCCATGCTAGACTCAAATACCCCTGGTGAAAAGGCCACAAGTACAGGCCCAAAAATCGAAAAACACTGCAAAATCAGCACAATCCCATTCATTCCATGGCCTCCATGATGTTTAAATTCAAGACAACCCACAGAAATACTAGGCCCATGCAAGACTCACTACCCCTGGGCATAAATAAAGGTTGAAAAGTAGGCAAAATGGTTGGAGGCCTAACAACAAAGCCTGCATTCAAAATGGCCACTTGCCTGCCAGCACATGGCCAGTGCCTGTAGCTGCACTCAAAATGGCCACCAACCACATGGCATGTCCCTCCCCATGAACACCCCCAAAAATCGAAAAACACTGCAAAATCAGCACAATCCCATTCAATCCATGGCCTCCATGATGTTTAAATTCAAGACAACCCACAGAAAGACTAGGCCCATGCTAGACTCAAATACCCCTGGTGAAAAGGCCACAAGTACAGGCCCAAAAATCGAAAAACACTGCAAAATCAGCACAATCCTATTCCATCCATGGCCTCCATGATGTTTAAATTCAAGACAGCCCACAGAAAGACTAGGCCCATGCTAGACTCAAATACCCCTGGTGAAAAGGCCACAAGTACAGGCCCAAAAATCGAAAAACACTGCAAAATCAGCACAATCCCATTCAATCCATGGCCTCCATGATGTTTAAATTCAAGACAACCCACAGAAATACTAGGCCCATGCAAGACTCACTACCCCTGGGCATAAATAAAGGTTGAAAAGTAGGCAAAATGGTTGGAGGCCTAACAACAAAGCCTGCATTCAAAATGGCCACTTGCCTGCCAGCACATGGCCAGTGCCTGTAGCTGCACTCAAAATGGCCACCAGCCACATGGCATGTCCCTCCCCATGAACACCCCCAAAAATCGAAAAACACTGCAAAATCAGCACAATCCCATTCCATCCATGGCCTCCATGATGTTTAAATTCAAGACAACCCACAGAAAGACTAGGCCCATGCTAGACTCAAATACCCCTGGTGAAAAGGCCACAAGTACAGGCCCAAAAATCGAAAAACACTGCAAAATCAGCACAATCCTATTCCATCCATGGCCTCCATGATGTTTAAATTCAAGACAGCCCACAGAAAGACTAGGCCCATGCTAGACTCAAATACCCCTGGTGAAAAGGCCACAAGTACAGGCCCAAAAATCGAAAAACACTGCAAAATCAGCACAATCCCATTCAATCCATGGCCTCCATGATGTTTAAATTCAAGACAACCCACAGAAATACTAGGCCCATGCAAGACTCACTACCCCTGGGCATAAATAAAGGTTGAAAAGTAGGCAAAATGGTTGGAGGCCTAACAACAAAGCCTGCATTCAAAATGGCCACTTGCCTGCCAGCACATGGCCAGTGCCTGTAGCTGCACTCAAAATGGCCACCAGCCACATGGCATGTCCCTCCCCATGAACACCCCCAAAAATCGAAAAACACTGCAAAATCAGCACAATCCCATTCCATCCATGGCCTCCATGATGTTTAAATTCAAGACAGCCCACAGAAAGACTAGGCCCATGCTAGACTCAAATACCCCTGGTGAAAAGGCCACAAGTACAGGCCCAAAAATCGAAAAACACTGCAAAATCAGCACAATCCCATTCCATCCATGGCCTCCATGATGTTTAAATTCAAGACAGCCCACAGAAAGACTAGGCCCATGCACCACTCACTACCCCTGGTCAAGGCCCCAACAACAGGTCAAAAATCGAAAAACACAAAATTTTACAAAAAAAAATAATCGAAAAACACAGAAAAATCAGCACAATCCCAATTCATCTATGGCCTCCATGATGTTTAAGTTCAAGACAACCCACAGAAAGAATCAGTCCACCCACCACTGAGTACCCCTGGGCAAAAGGCCCCAAAACAGCCCAAAAATCGAAAATCCCAAAATTTTAGTTGCAGCAACTGTAATGCCCCAAACAAACTTACTTGTAAAATTTCTAATCCAACAGTGATCCAAACAAAGTCAAAAAGGCCTCAAATCCAAAGATCCAGCAGCATCCACAAAAAGTAATCCTTCCAGGTCCACATCCAAATGAAAAGTGACCAGGAGATGGACAAAGCACTGGGAGGAGCCTGCTGAACAGGAACAGGAAGTTGAAGACTATGGGGCACTTCCTTCCTCCCACCCCCCTGCCCCCTCCCCAAAATGGACTCCTCGCTAAAAAAGTGCAGGCAAATGTCAAACTAAGGAGTTATTCACATAAAAATCATCATTTCTAGAAGGTTTATGCTGCTTGCTGGTGGATTTCTTGTGCAGAATTGCAAATTTATATTTTCGCTCGCCGCATCTCAAATCTCGCAATTGCGAAGTACCGCGAGACGTGATCTCGCCGTACTCGCGTTGACAAACTCTCGCTGTGCAAGTTGGCAAGCCGCGATGACGTAATCGCGCTCGCCAAATTCCCGCGGGATCACACAGCAAGATCCAAAATGGCGCAGCACTCGCAAAATATCGAGAAAAACAACTCGGCAAACGATGATAAACGCCGCGCGCCGCAAAAATTGTATCACCAACGCCGCGCGCCGCCAAAAAAATCCGCTCTGTGCGAATTTGCGGATTTTGCGGGAAATCCGCAAATCTCGCGGATTGCGGATTTCCCGAAAATCCGCAAAATCCGCGAGCGGAACGGATTTTCCGCCCACGCTTACCAACTACACGCAAACCTCGCTCTCAGCCCACCTACCGAACCCTCCAACACAGACGACCCTGCCCACAGCCTCAGACGCTGGATCGATGGCTGCACCAACACCCTCGCCCCGCTGAAGAAACCCCCCCACGGAGACACCAGCAAGATGGCCAGCTGGTTCACCCCAAAACTTCTAGCCTCCAATCAAGCATGCCGGAAACTAGAGAAGAAATGGCACAGTGAACAAACTCCGGATAGCCATGCAGCACACAAGGACGGCCTCCGCAACCACCACCACCTCGTCAGGGCAGCCAAGAGGACCTCCTTCAAAGACCGCCTCGACAACAATGCACACATTAGCAAGTAGCTCCCTCGCCACCTTCTTCCACCGCAAGATAGCAGACATCCACGACAGCTTCAACACCCAGACAGCCCCAACAGACAGCAACACAACAGACCCTCCGTACACCATCGACCATGAACCCCCTGCTAGCCCGGGCCAGCGTGAGCATTGATGACACCATCAAGACCATGCGCTCAATCCACTCCGGCTCACTGTCAGACCCATTCCATCGCACCCCACATGAACAACGTCATCAATCTCTCCCTCGAGACCGCGACCTTCCCAGAGATCTGGAAACACGCCGAGATCAAGGCCCTACACAAAAAACCTAAAGCAGACCCAAGAGTTCTCAAGAACTTTTCGCCCATCTCTCTGCTCCCCTTCCCGGCCAAGGTCATTGAGGAAACCGTCAATAGACAGCTAACCCAATACCTCGAAGAAAACAGAATCCTGGACCCTTCCCAGTCAGGGTTCCGCAGCAACAGCAGCATCAAGACTGCCCTCATCGCCGCCACCGACGACATCAGGAACCTGCTGGACAAAGGCGAGACCACAGCATTCATCCTCCTAGACCTCTCTGCCGCCTTTGACACCGTCTGCCACCGCACACTACGCACACGCCTCCACGCCGCAGGGATCCAAGACAAGGCTCTGGATTGGAACACCTCCTTCCTCTCCAGCAGAACCCAGAGCGTCTGCCTCTCCCCATTCCGTTCTAAAGCCTCCAAGATTATCTACGGCGTACCCCAGGGATCCTCCCTCAGCCCGACGCTGTTCAACATTTACATGGCCCCGCTCGCACTCGTAGCCCGACAGCACAACCTCAACATAATCTCTTACGCTGACGACACTCAGCTGATCTTCTCCCTCACCAAGGATCACATCACACCCAAAGCCAACCTCCACAAAGGAATGAAGGCTCTTGCCGACTGGATGAAGACCAGCTGTCTGAAGCTGAACTCGGACAAGACAGAGGCCCTCATCCTCGGCTCCAACCCTTCAGCCTGGGACGACTCCTGGAGGCCGACGGCACTGGGGGCAGCCCCGACACCCACCGACCAATCATGCAACCTGGGATTCATCCTCAACTCAACTCTCTCAATGACCAAGCAAGTCAACGCCGTCTCCTCCTCCTGCTTCAACACCCTCTGCATGCTCCGCAAGATCTACAGATGGATCCCGACAGATACAACAAAGACAGTCACCCAGGCCCTCGTCAGCAGCAGACTCGACTATGGAAACGCCCACTACGCAGGAGCCCCGACTAAGCTCATCAAACGACTACAACACATCCAAAATGCCTCGCCACGTCTGATCCTCGATGTACCATGCCACAGCCACATTACCCACCACCTGAGAAACCTACACTGGCTCCCCATCAACAAGAGGATATCGTTCAAGCTCCTCACCAATGTACACAAGGCACTCCACAACACTGGCCCAGCCTACCTCAACAGACAGCTCTCCTTCTACATACCCAACCACCAGCTACGCTCCACCGACCTCTCACTCGCCACCGTCCCGCACATCCGAAGAACAACGACCAGTGGGAGATCCTTCTCCCACCTAGCCGCCAAGACATGGAACACCCTTCCACTGAGGCTATGACAGACCCAAGACCTGCTGACCTTCAGGCGGATACTCAAGACCTGGCTGTTCGATCAGTAGCGCCCCCCCCCCCCCAGCGCCTTGAGACCCTCGCGGGTATGTAGTGTGCTTTACAAATGACTGATTGATTGATAGCCATGAAGTGCAAACTCAAGCGATGGCAACTAACAATGTGGACCTTACTCTAGTTCATCTGAAATAAATCTCTGATGACAAAGGCAATAGGGTGAGACCTCCTTATTGCTAGAATTTTGAGGCAAAATTTGGATAATGGGAATTTCAGGAATATAAAATCATCATCAAAGTTTCTCCCCCAGCAGAATAGGACAAACTGGAAGTGTTCCAGGATTTCTGCTCCTTTCTTTACAATCCTGACCCCCACCTTTTGTTTGTAAACCATTTTTATTAGATTGTGTCTCAATGCGTGACATCATGCAATTCATTATTCAGAAATGCATTCAAAAGCTACCAAATGTGACAGACATACGATATTGGCAGGAGTAGATGATATGGTACATAAAGCATTCCATGACAAACAGTGACTTACTTATGAATACAACAGCAAAGTCATCATTTATGTCTTCCTGAATTTGTTTTAGTGTCCTCCCTCTTCTTGGTACCCCTTTTTCTGTATACACCCATATCTTCAGTATTCTGATGCATGAAGTTCCTCATTCCCCTCCACCGCCAGTAGGCGTCTTGGACCAGTAGGCGACCAGGGACAGGGTGCAAGGCAAGGGTCATCTGTACTCCGGGGAGCAGACATATCTGAAAATAGTGCTGTCCAGCTAGTTCCCTAACCTTCGGAGGGGGCATCATGAAATGACTGCAACTCCTGTAGTATGTTTTCCCAAGAACCCCCTATGGGTATCCTCCACTGCCCCCTTGCCTCACCCTCCTCAATGCCACTGCCTCTGCTGTGCCCCATTTCAGTGTTGCTGCATGCCAGGGTTGTACACTCTGGAGGGTATGTGCTGTCCAGTGCATTGCTATTGAGCGGCGTGCAGTGAGCAGCACTAGGTCTATGAATCGGTCACCTTTTGGGCTTCTTTCACTTGTACAATTCCAGTAAAGCCCCTTCCATTGTGTGCTGGTCAGTGCGACCGGTAAGTATTGTTAGTTTGCAAGGATCTGCACTCCAAAATTTGGTGGCCACAGGGCAATTTCCAGAACATGCAACAGCATAAATTTGGGACCCCCTCTAATGTTTTTTTACGGCCAGGGAAAAGAGAGGACAACATCTTTAATAGCACAATAAAGTTTCCTCGTGGCCTCACTATTCTTTTTCATAAAACATAGTTCATATATTTTGGTCAAAAAACTTCAGATCAGCACAGGTACACATTTTCTTTCGATTATTTTCAGTATTTTATTTTTTTCATATATATATATCAAAAAACTTTTTTTTCCTTTTTTTCTTTACTGTATATTTTCATCCATTAATCCATAATGCTTTTTAGTCATATAAACATTAAAATTCAATACATCATGTATATGCTTCTCCGATTCAATATATACATTTTTTTTTAAAAGATGAAGAACGAATACCCTGTCTGACACACACCTATCAACACTCACACATTACTTATACATACATATACACACACTTCTCTTTACATCCAGAATAATCTCTTTTTTTCTGTAGCTCAGGTGACACAGATAGTAATCGTGAATTTCCACGTCAGGTCGACGCGCATTTCGGTGGGCTTGTACCACCTTCCTCAGGACTGACAGAAAAAAGTTTGCCTCCTTATACTGTAAACCTTATATTCTACAGAAAAAAACCCAGCCGCTTAAGGACATCCCTCCAAGCACCTGTCTAGGACCCCCAAGATTGGATTAACCTTGGTACGGATCTGTGTTTATATCGCTTGGCAGTGCTCATGATGTCGCCCTATATTGTCCAAATATAATCTGTATAAATATGCGTCACTTAGTCTGTTTTTTCTTTTTTTTGTTTTATTTGTCACAGTGATTCCATAAGGCCCTGAAGAGAATCCCCAATGATTGAAGAGGGATTCGAAACGCGTAGGCCCTGTTCCAACTGGTCTGCGTGAGCATCTGGGCATCGAAGCAGCTGAACCCGGAGCTCCTTCTTGTACATTACCTTCTAATACTCAAATTCTAATGATTTTTTTAAACTCTCATAGATATAGGAATGTACTATGGTAAAATAGATAGTGGCTTTGTTCTTAAAATAGCTTTGTAGACCTCGGTTGGTTTTTTGTTCTTTGTTTTGTTTACCCTAATTTTCCCCATGTCCTGTTTTTCCCCCCGATTGATTATAAAGTGTATAATATTCCTCCCCTATTTGTACGTGGGAATGTGATATGGTTGTTTGTGATACGTTTGAAACTTTGAATGAAAAAATTGAGTGCCTGGTTAATGCTTTAATGTTTCATGTGTTTGTTGTATAAATCTTTTTTGCACTATGAATTAAATTTAAAAAAACCTTTAAAATAAACTTGTTTGAATAAAATGCTTTTGAGTAGCAATTACCATTCATGAATTTCTTTTCTGGATTTGGATGGTATATTTGTTAATTTGAATCATTTACATCAGTATTGGCACTTTTGTTCTGTTATCCAGTTATCCGGCTCAGCCTTACTGATTAGAGCCAGCCCCCATTCGTTTCTTGTCCTTATAGTGTGGACACAGGGTATCTGAAATTACAAATACAATATAATGTACCTGTGACAGTTCCTATAATCTAAAGGACAGTTGAATTAATCTAACAGAGTTTATTTATACAACATATATAGATTACTGTGAAGTACCATCACGCACCAACATCTCCTTCAAACCTTGGGGGTGTAGGAGCTCTAGTAGGGATGCAAGGTTATAAGTTTAATGAGGTCTAAGATACAAGGCTAGTAGCTTATCTTGCTCAAATACTTAGCTACACGAAGTGCCCAATGAAAAGCACTCGCCTGAACATTTTTAGAGGCTTTCACTGACATAAGGTCAATACTGATTGAATATTCAAGTCCACCCAACAAATGATGAAAGCGAGCTAGGAAGGAAAATGCATTCTCACCCTCTATACATTGTGTAGAAATGCACAGATAGGATGGCACGTGCTGCTCTATCAAGTAGTTTAGGTTAATTCTCCTAGGAAGAAGATAATGAAAAGTTGGCATTACAATGTCCTGGTATGATGTTTATAAAGGTGGGACAGGTATTGAATGGATTATCTAACCCAGGGGCGAGTTAGATCTGCAGACTTAGTAGCCAATATCCTATTCTTCCTTTGCTCGAATTTTCAAAAATATGGGTTTTAAATTAAGTTTTCTAAAGTTATATGCAAGGGTTTAAATCTCTCTATCATACGGTAGTCACCAACCTTAAATCCTAAGTTGACTAGAAGTGTATCAGGACTGACCTTATTACAGTCTGGGGATTGGCCCCTACAGATCCAGCTATCCAATTTCTTCCGTAGTATACCTATTTTTTGTTCTTTTATTCCTATACAAATCCCTATTCAAGACGACCTAGGATGGAAGATTAGAGCGTGAGTATTTACTTAATGAGCTGCGCTATCAACCTATTTATACTCTTATATAAACCTTGCCTATTGATGGTATGCAATGAGCATCTTGACAAGAACTACCAAGAGATTGATTATATGGACGATTGCCGCTCAGTGCTAAGCATAAGACAATATGACCTACTCCAACTAAACCAGCCGGTAAAACCATATATCGTAGTTCTGTGTTATTAAGCTAGAGCGTTACGATGTTATGCAGGAAGCCACCTGACAACAACTACCAAGAGATTGATTATATGGATGATTGCCGCTCAGTGCTAAGCATAAGACAAGACGAACTACTCCAACTAGACCAGCCGGTAAAACCATGTATCGTAGTTCTGTGATATTAAGCTAGCGCGTTATGAGTGTTATCCTCACCTATCAGTTATTGAAAAAGCCCAAATCTCTCCAGCGTGTGACTCGCAGATTGAGAGATAAGTGCTACGGCTTCAGCATGTAGTGCTAAAACTGCCCACCAGGTCACACTTACCTCTTCGTTCTTATTAGCGTCTCACATCTAACGCACCCCACCTTTCTGCCCTCTGTTCCACTCATTTTTCCCTAGTTTTTTGTGCCTTTCTGCCCTCTGTTCCACTCGTTTTTCAATTGTTTTTTTATGCCTTTCTACCCTCTGTTCCACTCGTTTTCCCCTCGTTTCTGTGCCCCTTCTGTTCCACTTGTTTTGTTGTGTCCTTTTGCCTTCTGTGCCACTTGTTTTACCCTCGATTTTTGCGCCTCTTTTCCTTCTGTTACCTTTGTTGTCCCTCACCGCCCTCGCCGCTGTGTCCCCTGCGGCCCCGCCTGTAGGAG
Organism: Lissotriton vulgaris; assembly: GCF_964263255.1. Lineage (NCBI taxonomy): Eukaryota > Metazoa > Chordata > Amphibia > Caudata > Salamandridae > Lissotriton > Lissotriton vulgaris. The sequence goes on from NW_028251720.1 coordinate 40,387, forward strand.
AGTAGGGTCTGCTATCCTATGGTCACCCCAAATTTTTGCTTTTTGCTTCACTGCTTTATGACTTAATGTGGCTGTGGGCCTGCTAATCTGACCCACAGCCTGCTGTTCTCTCTCTAAATTATATGCCAATGCACCCTAGGTGCATTACAAATTTGATCTGGTTCACCTTATAGGCCCCTGTAAGAGTGTACCCCAGGTACCCAGGGCATAGGTGCATTCCAGGCCTACCAGGGGCTGCAGCATGTATTATGCCACCCCTGGCCTGGCCTCCATATTTGACACAATTGGCTGAGCCATCAGCTGGGGTAAGTTGGTGTAATCACCTCTTACTCAGATATAGTATACCTGTATCTAACCTATCTGGACTCATGTTAACCTATAAGCCACTCCTATGGAAGGCCTCGACAATCCTGGAGGCAGAGTGCTTGGTTTCATGTGAGATGGTGCTCTGGCATGAGCTGAGCCTGTCTGCAGCTGTCGGGAACAACTCCCTTAGCTGTTCCGGTATTTTGCCATTCCATATACTCTTAAGTGCTTTATAATCCTTGCGGATACTTGCTAACTTTGGTTTGGCTTTATCAAAACATGTTGAGTAAGGTGTCATACGAATTGGGATACTACCCCCTCGCCCATTCTGGCGACGGGGTAGTATTCCACCCTTCTAGAGGGACACAACATGTACATAACTTTAACCGGGGTTCTCCTCTTCTTCCTCCTCCTCCTCAGGCTGAGTATCTCCAGTGACTGGGTATTCCTCATCTATCTGGACAACAGGGACAGGGGGGTCAGTATTATCATCTTCAGTGGGAGAGCCTCCTTCAACATTCCCTGTGGGGTCTGCTTTAGAGGTCTTTAGAGCTTCAGACTGGTCTAAAAGCTCTCTGAGGTGGTCTGTGGTAGGGGTTGGACCTGTCTTGAGACCTCTTAAGGTACAGAGCTGCCTCAGTTCTTTAAAGTTTAACATAGCAAATTTGGATGGTGCCTTTGGAGGGTCACTCTCAACAGAGACATTCCCAGTAGAACCCTCTGCTCCAGACATTGCTCTAGTGTGGGTGGATATGTTGCAATCTACCTACACTGGTGTTTACCTACTAAACCTATCTAGTAGTTGTAGTCAGGGTGTGCTACTCCCTGTCCTCTACAACAATTAAGTTCAGTAGAACTTAAGTATACCTGTCTTGTTGTATATGTACCTCGCAGGTACCTGTATGATCTTTCAAATGATACTCTCAAAGATTGTAATGGTAAAACAACAGCAAGTTCAAATCCCAACCGCTGCTCACCAATGTGAGAAGTTGGCCTGGTATATGATGCTCACTAGTTCTAGTGATCACCTTGTACCAAGCCAAGCAACCCTTATGATGATTGGTTGTAAGTCAACCTTATAGACCAGCTATCCTAGTAGCGTGGAGAAAGCAGTCTTAGGCTAAACTCTGTAAAGGCATGTGAAGCAAGCTGTTTTACCATATACAATCCCCTTGAATACCAAATGAAAGGACACCACACAGATATATATTGAAAATATATATAGATTTATTTACTACAAATATCCCCTATACTCTTTATGAGCACAGAAGCAAATGCGTTAAAACAAAACACAGTTTAAATATACAAAAGTTGCCCAATATGGATGAGCCCTAGGGGCCACCTCAACCATATACTCAAATAGTGGTATGAGTACCATGAATCGAAAAGGAAGTTGGCCTAGGGCCTGGGGAATCGCTGGAGCTGTTCGGGACTACCAGTGAAGTAATCGGGAAAGACCCGCGGGACTCGGGTGCAGCGCTTAAAGCACACGCATGCACCAATGCAAAGTCAATGGTGCGTAAAAGTTACAAAGTTAATGAAAAGGGAACCTTCCGGATAACCTAGAACCTAGCAACTTGGAACATAGACACTAGAGGTGTAGTGCTTCACAGGGGCACCGGAGTGCCAGGTTTACCTCAGCCACAGGAAGCGGGTGCATATGTCTCAAAGTGTGTCGGGTTTCGTCGCGCTGGTCTATGGAGCCTGTAGATGAAGATGCTGCAGACGGGTCTTCGAGGAGAGTTCCGGTGGATCCAAGGGTGGATCTGAAGTGGTGAAGACCTGAACGCAGAGGGGAAAATGTTCAAAGTCACTAGCCAGTGACTGCTGTGGAACCAGGAGGGAAGCAGGTGATGTCGGGTGCAAACAGGCGAAGAAGTGAAGATTGTCTCTGCAGCCACGTGGACACGAAGAGGTCGAGGTCGTCCAGGCTTCGGTCACGAGCTGTCCCACAAAGGCTCTAGCTGATGGCGGTGTCAGCTTCTTGATCGGAGCAAATAGGCCTTGGCTAATGCAAGCCACGCAGGAAAAGATGCAAGCTTCTCACTCGGACCAGCAAGGTCAGAGGGGGTGCTCCTTTTTACAGGAGCGAGGGCCAGTCTGGAGCAACCAGACCAGTGCTGTTGATTTCGGATTTCGTCGCCAAGATGGCCACTAGCCAACGGACTAGTAACCGGGATGGCGCGTCGAGTGGCAAATTGCAAAAGGGCCCCACGCAGATCGTGGAGATGCTGGGGGGCTAATCTTCGGTGCAGATGCTGCTCGGTGGTGGGGCGTCTCAAACCCCAAAGAACAGCATCGAGGGTGACTAGGGTGCTGCGCAGTCAGCTTCTCGTGAGTCTTTCGAGATGGCCGGTCCCACGTCTCTCGGTGCCTCCACGGGTCTCTTCTTTTCAGGGACTGTGGATCGGGCTCTGAGATGTCATGGAGTCTGGGTCTTATCGGACTCTGGGCTCGGTCTCCGGCGGGAGGCGGCAGCAAAGCAGACATCGAGTTGCTGGATGGTGCCTGTATTCACAGGGTGGTCACTCCTTGGCCACAAGGGAGATGCTCTTCAGTCTTCTGTGCAGCAGAATGTCGAAGTCCAGTTTTCTTCTTAGTTTCGAGGTCGAGTTCAGGATGATCTGAAGTCTTGGGACACAGCTCCTACTCTTATTCTCAATCTGGGGGCCTGATCACCTGCTTGGTCCCTCCTCTGGGTGGGACCAGGAAGGGGGGCGTTTACACCCCCTTTACTTTGTCCAGCTCCGCGCCATGACTGGGGCTGGAAAGCCCCAGCACCGGTTTTATTATTATTATTATTATTATATTCTTATATAGCGCCAGAATCGACCCCCGAAGGGGTATCTCCGCGCTTGCCTTGGGAACCCGTCCTGGTTTTTCCCTGTGAGATAGCCCCTACAGGGCATCCCTAAGGTGAAAGCCAGGCATCCCGCCGCGGGGGGCCGTTGTGGAGATTAAGCAAGCTTAATGCCCAGAGTTGCAGAGTGTGAACACATGATTAGGTCAGGCACCGAAGCGAGAATTATCGAGTCCATGGACATTTGAGCTCAAGACCCTGCCGCGTCGGGAATTGAACCCTGGTCCCGGGTCTGACCTCTGCTTCAGGGTCTGCCTGCTCTAACCAGTGAGCCACACATCTCCACAGTTTGGACTGGCTTATGCACGGGGACACCTTGTGTGCCCAAGGCATGTCTCATTCTTTTCAGCCCTGTCCTACCCAATACACAAAATCCTGTCTGGGGTGGTGCTCGCACCTCCCAAGGCAGGAAACCCTTTGTCCAAGCCTCCCTCGCTGGAAGGACTCCCAGCAGCAGGAGGTCAGACTTGTGTCTATGGTGGCAGCGTCCATTTTGTGATGCTGAGGCTCGAGTTTACCTTTAACCGGGGTTCAGGTTATCCCAGACGGCCACAAGATCACCTGCAGAGACCACACCAACGGAGTCGGAGGAGGAACCGCCATCATCCACAAGAAAAGCATGAGAGTCTCGACTAGCACCAACAACACGCTCAGCACCGCCGAACACATGCATTTCCAGATCCACACAGACCCTAATTCCACCCTCAGAGGCACCCTCGTCTACCAACCCCCGGACCCTGCCACCAGTTCAGCGACTCCATCGCCAACTTGATCAGCACGCATGCACTGACCTCCACTGACTACATCCTCCTCAGAGACCTGAACTTTCACCTTTAGAACAGCAATGACAACAACTCCAAAACCCTGATCGATAACCTCGCCAACCTTGGACTGAAGCAATTCGGCACAACATCCACCCACTCCGCCGGCCACACGCTCGACCCAGTCTTCTCCTCTAGACAGTACGTCCCCTTCACCCACACCAAAGAACTCCTCTGGATCAACCACCGCTGCATCCACTTCGCCTTCCAGAAACCCACCACACACCATCGCACCCAACAGATCCCCCGCTGCTGCTGGAGCAAAATCACCGAAGACCAACTACACGCAAACCTCGCTCTCAGCCCACCCACGAACCCTCCAACACAGACGACCCTGCCCACAGCCTCAGACGCTGGATCGATGGCTGCACCAACACCCTCGCCCCACTGAAGAAACCCCCCCACGGAGACACCAGCAAGATGGCCAGCTGGTTCACCCCAAAACTTCTAGCCTCCAATCAAGCATGCCGGAAACTAGAGAAGAAATGGCACAGTGAACAAACTCCGGATAGCCATGCAGCACACAAGGACGCCCTCCGCAACCACCACCACCTTGTCAGGGCAGCCAAGAGGACCTCCTTCAAAGACCGCCTCGACAACAACGCACACATTAGCAAGTAGCTCCCTCGCCACCTTCTTCCACCACAAGATAGCAGACATCCACGACAGCTTCAACACCCAGACAGCCCCATCAGACAGCAACACAACAGACCCTCCGTACACTATCGACCATGAACCCCCTGCTAGCCCGGGCCAGCGTGAGAATTGATGACACCATCAAGACCATGTGCTCAATCCACTCCGGCTCACCGTCAGACCCATTCCATCGCACCCCACATGCACAACGTCATCAATCTCTCCCTCGAGACCGCGACCTTCCCAGAGATCTGGAAACACGCCGCGATCAAGGCCCTACACAAAAAACCTAAAGCAGACCCAAGAGTTCTCAAGAACTTTTCGCCCATCTCTCTGCTCCCCTTCCCGGCCAAGGTCATCGAGGAAACCGTCAAGAGACAGCTAACCCAATACCTCGAAGAAAACAGAATCCTGGACCCTTCCCAGTCAGGGTTCCGCAGCAACAGCAGCATCAAGACTGCCCTCATCCCCGCCACCGACGACATCAGGAACCTGCTGGACAAAGGCGTTCATCCTCCTAGACCTCTCTGCCGCCGTTGACACCGTCTGCCACCGCACACTAGGCACACGCCTCCACGCCGCATGGATCCAAGACAAAGCTCTGGATTGGAACACCTCCTTCCTCACCAGCAGAACCCAGAGCGTCTGCCTCTCCCCATTCCGTTCTAAAGCCTCCAAGATTATCTGTGGCGTACCCCAGGGATCCTCCCTCAGCCTGATGCTGTTCAACATTTACATGGCCCCGCTCGCACTCGTAGCCCAACAGCACAACCTCAACATAATCTCTTACGCTGACGACACTCAGCTGATCTTCTCCCTCACCAAGGATCACATCACACCCAAAGCCAACCTCCACATAGGAATGAAGGCTTTTGCCGACTGGATGAAGACCAGCTGTCTGAAGCTGAACTCGGACAAGACAGAGGCCCTCATCCTCGGCTCCAACCCTTCAGCCTGGGACGACTACTGGAGGCCGACGGCACTAAGGGCAGCCCCGACACCCACCGACCAAGCATGCAACCTGGGAATCATCCTCAACTCAACGCTCTCAATGACCAAGCAAGTCAACGCCGTCTCCTCCTCCTGCTTCAACCCCCTCTGCATGCTCCGCAAGATCTACAGATGGATCCCGACAGATACAACAAAGACAGTCACCCAGGCCCTCGTCAGCAGCAGACTCGACTATGGAAACGCCCACTACGCAGGAGCCCCGACTAAGCTCATCAAACGACTACAACACATCCAAAATGCCTCGGCACGTCTGATCCTCGATGTACCATGCCACAGCCACATTACCCACCACCTGAGAAACCTGCACTGGCTCCCCGTCAACAAGAGGATATCCTTCAAGCTCCTCACCAACGTACACAAGGCACTCCACAACACTGGCCCAGCCTACCTCAACAGACGGCTCTCCTTCTACATAGCCAACCGCCAGCTACGCTCCGCCGACCTCTCACTCGCCACCGTCCCGCACATCCGAAGAACAACGACCAGTGGGAGATCCTTCTCCCACCTAGCCGCCAAGACATGGAACACCCTTCCACTGAGGCTATGACAGACCCAAGACCTGCTGACCTTCAGGCGGATACTCAAGACCTGGCTGTTCGATCAGTAGCGCCCCCCCCCCAGCGCCTTGAGACCCTCACGGGTATGTAGTGTGCTTTACAAATGACTGATTGATTGATAGCCATGAAGTGCAAACTCAAGCGATGGCAACTAACAATGTGGACCTTACTCTAGTTCATCTGAAATAAATCTCTGATGACAAAGGCAATAGGGTGAGACCTCATTATTGCTAGGATTTTGAGGCACAATTTGGATAATGGGAATTTCAGGAACATAAAATTATCATCAAAGTTTCTCCCCCAGCAGAATAGGACAAACTGGAAGTGTTCCAGGATTTCTGCTCCTTTCTTTACAATCCTGACCCCCACCTTTTGTTTGTAAACCATTTTTATTAGATTGTGTCTCAATGCGTGACATCATGCAATTCATTATTCAGAAATGCATTCAAAAGCTACCAAATGTGACAGACATACAATATTGGCAGGAGTAGATGATATGGTACATAAAGCATTCCATGACAAACAGTGACTTACTTATGATTACAACAGCAAAGTCATCATTTATGTCTTCCTGAATTTGTTTTAGTGTCCTCCCTCTTCTTGGTACCCCTTTTTCTGTATACACCCATATCTTCAGTATTCTGATGCATGTAGTTCCTCATTCCCCTCCACCGCCAGTAGGCGTCTTGGACCAGTAGGCGACCAGGGACAGGGTGCAAGGCAAGGGTCATCTGTACTCCGGGGAGCAGACATATCCGTAAATAGTGCTGTCCAGCTAGTTCCCTAACCTTCGGAGGGGGCATCATGAAATGACTGCAACTCCTGTAGTATGTTCTCCCAAGACCCCGCTATGGGTATCCTCCACTGCCCCCTTGCCTCACCCTCCTCAATGTCACTGCCTCTGCTGTGCCCCATTTCAGTGTTGCTGCATTCCAAGGTAGTACACTCTGGAGGGTATGTGCTGTCCAGTGCATTGCTATTGAGCGGCGTGCAGTGAGCAGCACTAGGTCTATGAATCGGTCACCTTTTGGGCTTCTTTCACTTGTACAATTCCAGTAATGCCCCTTCCATTGTGTGCTGGTCAGTGCGACCGGTAAGTATTGTTAGTTTGCAAGGATCTGCACTCCACAATTTGGTGGCCACAGGGCAATTTCCAGAACATGCAACAGCATAAATTTGGGACCCCCTCTAATGTTTTTAAACGGCCAGGGAAAAGAGAGGACAACATCTTTAATAGCACAATAAAGTTCCCTCGTGGCCTCACTATTCTTTTTCATAAGACATAGTTCATATATTTTGGTCAAAAACCTTCAGATCAGCACAGGTACACATTTATTTTTCGATTATTTTCAGTATTTTATTTTTTTCATATATATATCAAAAAACTGTTTTTTCTTTTTTTCTTTACTGTATATTTTCATCCATTAATCCATAATGCTTTTTAGTCATATAAACATTAAAATTCAATAATTCAATACATCATGTATATGCTTCTCCGATTCAATATATACATTTTTTTTTAAAAGATGAAGAACGTATACCCTGTCTGACACACACCTATCAACACTCACACATTACTCATACATACATATATACACACTTCTCTTTACATCCAGAATAATCTCTTTTTTCTGTAGCTCAGGTGACACAGATAGTAATCGTGAATTTCCATGTCAGGTCGACACGCATTTCGGTGGGCTTGTACCACCTTCCTCAGGACTGACAGAGAAAAGTTTGCCTCCTTATACTGTAAACCTTATATTCTACAGAAAAAACCCAGCCGCTTAAGGACATCCCTCCAAGCACCTGTCTAGGACCCCCAAGATTGGATTAACCTTGGTACGGATCTGTGTTTATATCGCTTGGCAGTGCTCATGATGTCGCCCTATATTGTCCAAATATAATCTGTATAAATATGCGTCACTTAGTCTGTTTTTTCTTTTTTTTGTTTTATTTGTCACAGTGATTCCATAAGGCCCTGAAGAGAATCCCCAATGATTGAAGAGGGATTCGAAACACGTAGACCCTGTTCCAACTGGTCTGCGTGAGCATCTGGGCATCGAAGCAGCTGAACCCGGAGCTCCTTCTTGTACATTACCTTCTAATACTCAAATTCTAATGATTTTTTTAAACTCTCATAGATATAGGAATGTACTATGGTAAAATAGATAGTGGCTTTGTTCTTAAAATAGCTTTGTAGACCTCGGTTGGTTTTTTGTTCTTTGTTTTGTTTACCCTAATTTTCTCCATGTCCTGTTTTTCCCCCGATTGATTATAAAGTGTATAATAATCCTCCCCTATTTGAACGTGGGAATGTGATATGGTTGTTTGTGATACGTTTGAAACTTTGAATGAAAAAATTGAGTGCCTGGTTAATGCTTTAATGTTTCATGTGTTTGTTGTATAAATCTTTTTTGTACTATGAATTAAATTTGAAAAAACCTTTAAAATAAACGTGTTTGAATAAAATGCTATTGAGTAGCAATTACCATTCATGAATTTCTTTTCTGGATTTGGATGGTATATTTGTTAATTTGAATCATTTACATCAGTATTGGCACTTTTGTTCTGTTATCCAGTTATCCGGCTCAGCCTTACTGATTAGAGCCAGCCCCCATTCGTTTCTTGTCCTTATAGTGTGGACACAGGGTATCTGAAATTACAAATACAATATAATGTACCTGTGACAGTTCCTATAATCTAAAGGACAGTTGAATTAATCTAACAGAGTTTATTTATACAACATATATAGATTACTGTGAAGTACCATCACGCACCAACATCTCCTTCAAACCTTGGGGGTGTAGGAGCTCTAGTAGGGATGCAAGGTTATAAGTTTAATGAGGTCTAAGATACAAGGCTAGTAGCTTATCTTGCTCAAATACTTAGCTACACGAAATGCCCCATGAAAAGCACTCGCCTGAACATTTTTAGAGGCTTTTTTGAACTGACATAAGGTCAATACTGATTGAATATTCAAGTCCACCCAACAAATGATGAAAGCGAGCTAGGAAGGAAAATGCATTCTCACCCTCTATACATTGTGTAGAAATGCACAGATAGGATGGCACGTGCTGCTCTATCACGTAGTTTAGGTTAATTCTCCTAGGAAGAAGATAATGAAAAGTTGGCATTACAATGTCCTGTTATGATGTTTATAAAGGTGGGACAGGTATTGAATGGATTATCTAACCCAGGGGCGAGTTAGATCTGCGGACTTAGTAGCCAGCGTCCTATTCTTCCTTCGCTCGAATGTTCAAAAATATGGTTTTTAAATTAAGTTTTCTAAAGTTATATGCAAGGGTTTAAATCTCTCTATCATACGGTAGTAACCAACCTTAAATCCTAAGTTGACTAGAAGTGTATCAGGACTGACCTTATTACAGTCTGGGGATTGGCCCCTACAGATCCAGCTATCCAATTTCTTCCGTAGTATACCTATTTTTTGTTCTTTTATTCCAATACAAATCCTTATTCAAGATAACCTAGGATGGAAGATTAGAGCGTGAGTATTTACTTAATGAGCTGTGCTATCAACCTATTTATACTCTTATATAAACCTTGCCTATTGATGGTATGCAATGAGCATCTTGACAAGAACTACCAAGAGATTGATTATATGGACGATTGCCGCTCAGTGCTAAGCATAAGACAATATGACCTACTCCAACTAAACCAGCCGGTAAAACCAAATATCGTAGTTCTGTGTTATTAAGCTAGCGCGTTACGATGTTATGCAGGAAGCCACCTGACAACAACTACCAAGAGATTGATTATATGGACGATTGCCGCTCAGTGCTAAGCATAAGACAAGACGAACTACTCCAACTAGACCAGCCGGTAAAACCATGTATCGTAGTTCTGTGATATTAAGCTAGCGCGTTATGACTGTTATCCTCACCTATCAGTTATTGAAAAAGCCCAAATCTCTCCAGCGTGTGACTCGCAGATTGAGAGATAAGTGCTACGGCTTCAGCATGTAGTGCTAAAACTGCCCACCAGGTCACACTTACCTCTTCGTTCTTATTAGCGTCTCACATCTTACGCACCCCACCTTTCTGCCCTCTGTTCCACTCATTTTTCCCTAGTTTTTTGTGCCTTTCTCCCCTCTGTTCCACTCGTTTTTCCCTTGTTTTTTTGTGCCTTTCTACCCTCTGTTCCACTCGTTTTCCCCTCGTTTCTGTGCCCCTTTCTGTTCCACTTGTTTTTTTCTGCCCTTTTGCCTTCTGTGCCACTTGTTTTACCCTCGATTTTTGCGCCTCTTTTCCTTCTGTTACCTTCATTGTCCCTCACCGCCCTCGCCGCTGTGTCCCCTGCGGCCCCGCCTGTAGGAGAGTAGGGTCTGCTATCCTATGGTCACCCCAAATTTTTGCTTTTTGCTTCACTGGTTTATGACTTAATGTGGCTGTGGGCCTGCTAAACAGACCCACAGCCTGCTGTTCTCTCTCTAAATTATATGCCAATGCACCCTAGGTGCATTACGAATTGGATCTGGTTCACCTTATAGGCCCCTGTAACAGTGTACTCCAGGTACCCAGGGCATAGGTGCATCCAAGGCCTACCAGGGGCTGCAGCATGTATTATGCCACCCCTGGCCTGGCCTCCATATTTGACACAACTGGCTGAGCCATCAGCTGGGGTAAGTTGGTGTAATCACCTCTTACTTAGATATAGTATACCTGTACCTAACCTATCTGGACTCATGTTAACCTATAAGCCACTCCTATGGAAGGCCTCGACAATCCTGGGGGCAGAGTGCTTGGTTTCATGTGAGATGGTGCTCTGGCACGAGCTGAGCCTGTCTGCAGCTGTCGGGAACAACTCCATTAGCTGTTCTGGTATTTTGCCATACTATATACTCTTAAGTGCTTTATAATCCTCGCGGTTACTTGCTAACTTTGGTTTGGCTTTATCAAAACATGTCGAGTAAGGTGTCATACGAATTGGGATACTACCCCCTCGCCCATTCTGGCGACGGGGTAGTATTCCACCCTTCTAGAGGGACACAACATGTACATAACTTTAACCGGGGTTCTCCTCTTCCTCCTCCTCCTCCTCAGGCTGAGTATCTCCAGTGACTTGGTCTTCCTCATCTATCTGGACAACAGGGACAGGGGGGTCAGTATTATCATCTTCAGTGGGAGAGCATCCTTCAACATTCCCTGTGGGGTCTGCTTTAGAGGTCTTTAGAGCTTCAGACTGGTCTAAAAGCTCTCTGAGGTGGTCTGTGGTAGGGGTTGGACCCGTCTTGAGACTTCTTAAGGTACAGAGCTGCCTCAGTTCTTTAAAGTTTAACATAGCAAATTTAGATGGTGCCTTTGGAGGGTCACTCTCAACAGAGACATTCCCAGTAGAACTCTCTGCTCCAGACATTGCTCTAGTGTGGGTGGATATGTTGCAATCTACCTACACTGGTGTTTACCTACTAAACCTATCTAGTAGTTGTAGTCAGGGTGTGCTACTCCCTGTCCTCTACAACAACTAAGTTCAGTAGAACTTAAGTATACTAGTCTTGTTTTATATGTACCTCGCAGGTACCTGTATGATCTTTCAAATGATACTCTCAAAGATTGTAATGGTAAAACAACAGCAAGTTCAAATCCCAACCGCTGCTCACCAATGTGAGAAGTTGGCCTGGTATATGATGCTCACTAGTTCTAGTGATCACCTTGTACCAAGCCAAGCAACCCTTATGATGATTGGTTGTAAGTCAACCTTATAGACCAGCTATCCTAGTAGCGTGGACAAAGCAGTCTTAGGCTAAACTCTGTAAAGGCATGTGAAGCAAGCTGTTTTACCATATACAATCCCCTTGAATACCAAATGAAAGGACACCACACAGATATATATTGAAACTATATATATATTTATTTACTACAAATATCCCCTATACTCTTTATGAGCACAGAAGCAAATGTGTTAAAACAAAACACAGTTTAAATATACAAAAGTTGCACAATATGGATGAGCCCTAGGGGCCACCTCAACCATATACTCAAATAGTGGTATAAGTACCATGAATCGAAAAGGAAGTAGGCCTAGGGCCTGGGGAATCGCTGGAGCTGTTCGGGACTACCAGTGAAGTAATCGGGAAAGGCCCGCGGGACTCGGGTGCAGCGCTTAAAGCACACGCATGCACCAATGCAAAGTCAATGGTGCGTAAAAGTTACAAAGTTAATGAAAAGGGAACCTTCCGGATAACCTAGAACCTAGCAACTTGGAACATAGACACTAGAGGTGTAGTGCTACACAGGGGCACCGGAGTGCCAGGTTTACCTCACCCACAGGAAGCTGGTGCATATGTCTCAAAGTGTGTCGGGTTTCGTCGCGCTGGTCTATGGAGCCTGTAGATGAAGATGCTGCAGACGGGTCTTCGAGGAGAGTTCCGGTGGATCCAAGGGTGGATCTGAAGTGGTGAAGACCTGAAAGCAGAGGGGACAATGTTCAAAGGCACTAGCCAGTGACTGCTGTGGAACCAGGAGGGAACCAGGTGATGTAGGGTGCAATTAGGCGAAGAAGTGAAGATTGTCTCTGCAGCCACGTGGACACGAAGAGGTCGAGGTCGTCCAGGCGTCGGTCACGAGCTGTCCCACAAAGCCTCTAGCTGATGACGGTATCAGCTTCTTGATCGGAGCAAACAGGCCTTGGCTAATGCAAGCCATGCAGGAAACAATGCAAGCTTCTCACTCGGACCAGCAAGGTCAGAGGGGGTGCTCCTTTTTACAGGAGCGAGGGCCAGTCTGGAGCAACCAGACCAGTGCTGTTGATTTCGGATTTCGTCACCAAGATGGCCACTAGCCAACGGACTAGTAACCGGGATGGCGCGTCGAGTGTCAAATTCCAAAAGGGCCCTACGCAGATCGTGGAGGTGCTGGGGAGCTAATCTTCGGTGCAGATGCTGCTCGGTGGTGGGGCTTCTCAAACCCCAAAGGACAGCATCGAGGGTGACTAGGGTGCTGCGCAGTCAGCTTCTCGTGAGTCTTTCGAGATGGTCGGTCCCACGTCTCTCGGTGCCTCCACGGGTCTCTTCTTTTCAGGGACTGTGGATCGGGCTCTGAGATGTCATGGAGTCTGGGTCTTATCGGACTCTGGGCTCGGTCTCCAGCGGGAGGCGGCGGCAAAGCAGACATCGAGTTGCTGGATGGTGCCTGTATTCACAGGGTGGTCACTCCTTGGCCACAAGGGAGATGCTCTTCAGTCTTCTGTGCAGCAGAATGTCGAAGTCCAGTTTTCTTCTTAGTTTCGAGATCGAGTTCAGGATGATCTGAAGTCTTGGGACACAGCTCCTACTCTTATTCTCAATCTGGGGGCCTGATCACCTGCTAGGTCCCTCCTCTGGGTGGGACCAGGAAGGGGGGCGTTTACACACCCTTTCCTTTGTCCAGCTCCGCGCCATGACTGGGGCTGGAAAGCCCAGCACCGGTTTTATTATTATTATTATTATTATTATATTCTTATATAGCGCCAGAATCGACCCGCGAAGGGGTATCTCCGCGCTTGCCTTGGGAACCCGTCCTGGTTTTTCCCTGTGAGATAGCCCCTACAGGGCATCCCCAAGGTGAAAGCCAGGCATCCCGCTGCGGGGGGCCATTGTGGAGATTAAGCAAGCTTAATGCCCAGAGTTGCAGAGTGTGAACACATGATTAGGTCAGGCACCGAAGCGAGAATTATCAAGTCCATGGACATTTGAGCTCAAGACCCTGCCGCGTCGGGAATTGAACCCTGGTCCCGGGTCTGACCTCTGCTTCAGGGTCTGCCTGCTCTAACCAGTGAGCCACACTTCTCCACAGTTTGGACTGGCTTATGCACGGGGACACCTTGTGTGCCCAAGGCATGTCTCATTCTTTTCAGCCCTGTCCTACCCAATACACAAAATCCTGTCTGGGGGGTTGCTCGCACCTCCCAAGGCAGGAAACCCTTTGTCCAAGCCTCCCTCGCTGGAAGGACTCCCAGCAGCAGGAGGTCAGACTTGTGTCTATGGTGGCAGCGTCCATTTTGTGATGCTGAGGCTCGAGTTTACCTTTAACCGGGGTTCAGGTTATCCTAGACTGCCACAAGATCACCTGCAGAGACCACACCAACGGAGTCGGAGGAAGAACCGCCATCATCCACAAGAACAGCATCAGAGTCTCGACTAGCACCAACAACACGCTCAGCACCGCCGAACACATGCATTTCCAGATCCACACAGACCCTAATTCCACCCTCAGAGGCACCCTCGTCTACCAACCCCCGGACCCTGCCACCAGTTCAGCGACTCCATCACCAACTTGATCAGCATGCATGCACTGACCTCCACTGACTACACCTCCTCGGAGACCTGAACTTTCACCTTTAGAACAGCAATGACAACAACTCCAAAACCCTGATCGATAACCTCGCCAACCTTGGACTGAAGCAATTCGGCACAACATCCACCCACTCCGCCGGCCACACGCTCGACCCAGTCTTCTCCTCAAGACAGTACGTCCCCATCAGCCACACCACCGAACTCCTCTGGATCGACCACCGCTGCATCCACTTCGCCTTCCAGAAACCCACCACACACCATTGCACCCAATAGATCCCCCGCCCCTGCTGGAGCAAAATCACCGAAGACCAACTACACGCAAACCTCGCTCTCAGCCCACCCACCGAACCCTTCAACACCGACGACCCTGCCCACAGCCTCAGACGCTGGATCGATGGCTGCACCAACACCCTCGCCCGCTGAAGAAACCCCCCCACGGAGACACCAGCAAGATGGCCAGCTGGTTCACCCCAGAACTCCTAGCCTCCAAGCAAGCATGCCGGAAACTAGAGCAGAAATGGCACAGTGAATAAACTCCGGATAGCCATGCAGCACACAAGGATGCCATCCGCAACCACCACCACCTCATCAGGGCAGCCAAGAGGACCTTCTTCAAAGACCACCTCGACAACAACTCACACAATAGCAAGTAGCTCCCTGGCCACCTTCTTCCACCGCAAGATAGCAGACATCCACAACAGCTTCAACACCCAGACAGCCCCAACAGACAGCAACACAACAGACCTTCCGGACACCATCGACCATGAACATCCTGCTAGCCTGGGCCAGCATGAGCATTGATGACACCATCAAGATCATGCGCTTAATCCACTCCGGCTCACCGTCAGACCCATTCCATCGCACCCCACATGCGCAACGTCATCAATCTCTCCCACGAGACCGCGACTTTCCCAGAGATCTGAAAACACGTCGAGATCAACGCCCTACACAAAAAAACCTAAAGCAGACCCAAGAGTTCTCAAGAACTTTCGGCCCATCTCTCTGCTCCCCTTCCTGGCCAAGGTTATTGAGGAAACCGTCAAGAGACAGCTAACCCGATACCTCGAAGAAAACAGAATCCTGGACCCTTCCCAGTCAGGGTTCCGCAGCAACAGCAGCACCAAGACTGCCCTCATCGCCGCCACCGATGACATCAGGAACCTGCTGGACAAAGGCGAGACCACAGCATTCATCCTCCTAGACCTCTCTGCCGCCTTCGACACCGTCTGCCACCGCACACTACGCGCACGCCTTCACGCCGCAGGGATCCAAGACAAGGCTCTGGATTGGACCACCTCCTTCCTCTCCAGCAGAACCCAGAGCTTCCGCCTCTCCCCATTCCGTTCTCAAGCCTCCAAGAGTATCTGCGGCGTACCCCAGGGATCCTCCCTCAGCCCGACGCTGTTCAACATTTACATGGCCCCGCTCGCACTCATTATTTAACAACAATAGTACCTCTGACACCATAAATGAAAAGTCAATCGTGTCACAGAAGTCCCTTTTATTGACTCTGCGTTGTCACTCATTTAATTTTGCTTTATATTTTTTATATATATTGGTATCCGCATTTTTTTCAAAGGCTCTCCTCTTATACACAACAAATTATATAGGGTTATTACCACAAAAAACGTGTTTGTATCACAAAAACATATGACTTTACACAAAACATATATACATTCACAGTATGGTCAAATAAGTTAAACTGTACATTTCATTTGGTTAGTACATTCAAATCATTTCTAATCATCCTACTGTATACTTTAACAAATGCTAGATCTGGGGTAGAGATATATGTCCCTCAGATTTTAGATTAAATCAATAGTCCTAAATAGTGTAGGAGAAAGTTACTATCAACAATTATGCTCTTCCGGAAGTAAGTCTTTTTTTCTTATATATATATAAGTAGTTATAGAGCATAAAGGTCTCCAATCCACTAAGTAATGCCAACGCGTTTCGACCGTCTTATCGTTAGGACAAGGTCAACTTTTGTTGTGCGGTCTTCATCAGGGCTGTAATTTGGTTGTAGGGCATCACCTGTAAAAGGTAATGGTACTAATTCAGTATCAGTGTACAGATAGCTTGTGATTAGACATGTGTGTTTTTAAGGTTAAGAGTTATGTTCACGTACCATTGGTTTTTTCAATCCATTTAGTGGAATACTGTTGTCTCTTTTCTGGGTTCTGGATGTATCTTGGGTCGATATCTTGACTTTATCTGTGAAGGGGAACATGGCGCCATGAGTTATATTGCGTGTGCTCTGCTCTGTTGTCATTGAAAGTTTGCATTGTGGCTATCTTTCTGTTGTAGTCCGGTTAGGTTATTTTTTGTTGGCTTTAATTAATTATATTGCGTGGTTGAGGGCGGGACGCTCCTCTGTTTGTTCCTAGTTGTTTGTTTGGAGCTTAATTACTCGCGCTTCGAGTTGGGCAGGTTTTGGCGTTTGGGACACGCTTATCTTAGCGGAGCTTAAAGCTTCAGGCGTTCACTTAACTAGACGCGCGAGTTGGCAAGTTGTGTATCCCTTTTGTTATTGTGCTCGCTATTTATTTTGACAGAGCATCGGGTTACAGGCGTTCACTTTTCTAGAAGCGCGGCTTGGCACATGTTGTCTCACTTTAAACATTCATTTGTCTAGAAGCGCGGGTTAGCGCAGGTTGTCTCCTTCCGTACCTTGTTTTCTTTTTCTCGGTTCTGTGGATTGTTTCTATCTTCGTGCTTGCTCTTCCGGCTTTCGCAGACAGGGTTTGGATCTGCAGTGACTGTTCCAAACGTAGGCCGCCAGTGATTGGTTTACCTTAGCTTTATTGTTATTGGGTGAGGTCCGCCAGTGTTGTCACGTGGGGTTTGCTTGCAAGGGGTTGCTAGGCAACTTATGTGCGCTTCGTTTATTTGGGTTGGAAACCTTGCCGGGGGAGAAATGTTCCATGTGGGTTAATTCGAGCAGGTTGCTTAATATACTCAGTTTATTTATGAAGCGTCCATGACTGTTACCAGAAGTTGGTCACTTCCGACATCTCATTTAGTCCATTGTTCGTGGTTCCCAGATACAAGATTGTTTTTGCTTCCAATTTTGACAGGATATTTTCCCTGTTTTTGCCTTTTACATGTCTTAGGACTGTCCAGTGCATGTCTTCCGGTCTGTGTCCGTTTTCTTCACAGTGTGTTACCATGGGTGCATTAGGGGTTTTGCACCGGATTCTTGAGCGATCTTGCGAGATTCTGGTTTTAACTGGTTGGCTCGTTTTGCCTACGTATGCCATATCACATGGGCATATTATACAGTAGATGACGTAGTTTGTGTTGCAGTTGGTAAATTCATCATGCTGTATGTATTTGTTTCCGTAGGTAAACTTGGTGCCTTCTAGGGTACTTTCGCATGAGACACAGTTTCCACATTTTCTATGGCCTTTAATTGGTGGTAAACTCAGCATGGATCTTAGGGACGTCTCTCCTCTTGGAATGTGAGTGTCAGCTCTAACCAGCATGTTTTTTATATTGCCATTTCTTTTGAGGGCGAAGGTTGGTAGATGTTCCAGTGGTTTTAGGCCTTTAACTGTGGTCCAGTTCTTGCGGACAATTTTCTGAATGTCGTTTGTGGCCCCTGAGAAGGTCGTAACGCAAACCAGTGGTGTATCTGTATCTCTTTCTTTTGGGGTGAGGAGAGCCTCACGGGGGTAAAACCAGGCTCTTTTCATTGCTCTTTTCAGTAATTTTCTTGGGTACATCCTTTCTTCCAATTTTCTAGAGAGTTCTTTTGCATTGGTGAAATAGTCTTCCTTTTTTGAACAGTTTCTTCTAAGTCTGTAAAACTGGCTTAAAGGCAGATTTTCTCTCAGGTTTCGTTGGTGGAAGCTCTTGAAGTGCAGGAAGGTGTTCCTGTCTGTTTCCTTGGTGTACAGAGATGTATAAATTTTTCCTTCTTCATGTTTTATCGTCAGATCTAGGAAATTGATTTCTTTTTTATTGTGGGACAGTGTGAACTTGATGTTCGGGTTCCTGTTGTTGAGCCATATTGCAAATTCCTGCAGTTGTTCCTCACTTCCTCTCCATAACATAAAAACATCATCTATATACCGACGCCATATTTTAATATGGCCGTTGTAAGGGTTATTGTTGTAGATCCATTTATCTTCATAGAGCGCCATGTACTTAATGGCCATCTCCGGCGCGAAAGGACACCCCATCGCAGTCCCCATTATTTGCAGGTACTGTACATTATTGAAATAGAAGAAATTGTACTTTAGGCAAATTTCAGCTAGTTGGAGCAGAAAATTGGATGGGACGTTGTGTGGTCTTTCTCTGGTTTCTAGAAAAAATTCTAAGGCTTCCAGGCCGGTTACCAATATTTCATGGTCCTCATCAAATGTTTGCTGTTCTAGGAAGTTTATGGCTTGCATGGTGTCTTTGATGTAGCTTAGGGTGGAGCTGACCAAGGGTTTAAGAAAAGTGTCTACATATTTTGCCGGTCTCTCTAATATTGAGTTTACTCCCGAAATGATGGGGCGTCCTGGCGGGTTTCTTGGGTCTTTGTGGACTTTGGGGAGAATATATAGAAGCGGTGTTCTTGGTGCTTGGTTAATTAGGTATTCCCCTTCTTTTTTGGATAGCCATCCTTCTTTTTGTCCATGGTTTTTAAGTGTGGTCAATTTGAGTTGTATGTTTTTGTTCCAATCTTCTTCTGTTTTTCGGTAGTATCTTTCATCAGCTAGTTGGCTTAGGACCTCGGTTTCATACATCTCTCGTGGTAATATCACGATACCTCCGCCCTTATCCGCTGGTTTGATTATAAGGTTTTTATTTTCCTTTAGATTATCCAGGGCTTGCTTTTCTTCCTTGTATAGGTTCCATTTCGTGAAGTACTTCTTTTTATTGTCTAGGTTATCCATATCCCGTAGTACATTTTTTTCAAAGGTAAGAAGTTCTATGGGCATCAAACTTGTTTGTGGAAAAAATGTCGAGGTGTTTTTTAGCCCAGAGTAGTTCCGTGGACTCGTCGTCTCCTGATTTTGAAAGAATATTTTGAGACGCATCTTTCGGAATAGTTGTATCATCTCCAATTTGGATTGGCAAAGGTCTGGTTTGACCGTTGGCACGAAGGATAAACCCTTATTGAGGGCATTGATTTCATGGGATGATAGGGTGTAATTGGAGAGATTGAAAATTGCTCCTTCACTTCTAGTTACCATCTGTAGGTGTTCCGTCTCGTCGTTATTTCTCCTTGAAATTGGTTGGGTCTTCGATTGAACCATCTGTTGCCCCTTGGGCGGCCCCTTGCTCGGCCTGTACCTCTGTCTAAAAAAGGCTCCTGAGGGTAGTATTGGCGTTGTTGGTTGTTTCTATTATTGGTAGGCAATTCAGAGTCATTTAAGGTTTCGGAAGAGGATGAGGCGTCTGAGAAGGTGACAAACTGTCTGCGACTTCTCCCGCTGTATGTTCTTAGGAACCCGGTGTTTTGTGGTTGATTATAAAAATCTTTTTCAAGGTATGGATATGTTTTCTTTTCAGAGTAGTTCAGGATGTCTCTTTGTAGTTTTTGTCTCTTTATGTCTTCAGTTGTTTTTTGAAAAGTTTGATTTTCTTTTTCTAGTTTGGCAAGAAGTGCTTGTGCGTTTTCTACTGCCTGGTTATTCCCGAAAGCTTCTTCCAATTCTTTAATCAGTTCTTGTTCTTTCAGGCCCAACCTTTCAGCTGTTTTGATGGAGTGGAACATCCAATCTCTGGAGCACTTTGTTCCGATATGACTGAATCCTTGTAAATATTCTGGATCTTCGGTAAAGATCACGGGCACGTTTTTAACTTGGAGGCCCACCGGTGTTGTTCCTGCCCTCAGGTGTTCTAGTAGAACTTCTCCATGCAATGAAGTACGGATTTGTTTTTTCTTAAGGCGGGTAATTTTTTTCTAGCTCAGTTGTCTGACTCGAGTTGATTGCTGTGTTTCCTGGGTTTAGTGTCGATGGTCTTCTAAGTAGGGCTTCAATGTCCTCTTCTCGGATGCTTAGTGTTTTTGGTTCACCCATTTGTGAGTGAGTTTAGGAAGTTGACCAATGGATATCGATATTTTTAGGTACGTGATCATAAGGAGGCGTTTATGTGTGCATAGTTGCTAGACTTTTTCACAAAAGGCAGTACCAATACTATCTGTTTGGATCCCAAAGGTAGGGTTAGTCTCCCGCTGGTAGAGATGGATGAATCTCTATTGGCGTCTGAAATTAATTCCAGCGTTACCCTCGTAGACAAGGGTCTACACAAAGTTTTAGAAAAAAGGGGGGTTGATTCAGTTAAGGGGGTCAGAGGTGGAATCTATAACAATATTTAACAACAATAGTACCTCTGACACCATAAATGAAAAGTCAATCGTGTCACAGAAGTCCCTTTTATTGACTCTGCGTTGTCACTCATTTAATTTTGCTTTATATTTTTTATATATATTGGTATCCGCATTTTTTTCAAAGGCTCTCCTCTTATACACAACAAATTATATAGGGTTATTACCACAAAAAACGTGTTTGTATCACAAAAACATATGACTTTACACAAAACATATATACATTCACAGTATGGTCAAATAAGTTAAACTGTACATTTCATTTGGTTAGTACATTCAAATCATTTCTAATCATCCTACTGTATACTTTAACAAATGCTAGATCTGGGGTAGAGATATATGTCCCTCAGATTTTAGATTAAATCAATAGTCCTAAATAGTGTAGGAGAAAGTTACTATCAACAATTATGCTCTTCCGGAAGTAAGTCTTTTTTTCTTATATATATATATAAGTAGTTATAGAGCATAAAGGTCTCCAATCCACTAAGTAATGCCAACGCATTTCGACCGTCTTATCGTTAGGACAAGGTCAACTTTTGTTGTGCGGTCTTCATCAGGGCTGTAATTTGGTTGTAGGGCATCACCTGTAAAAGGTAATGGTACTAATTCAGTATCAGTGTACAGATAGCTTGTGATTAGACATGTGTGTTTTTAAGGTTAAGAGTTATGTTCACGTACCATTGGTTTTTTCAATCCATTTAGTGGAATACTGTTGTCTCTTTTCTGGGTTCTGGATGTATCTTGGGTCGATATCTTGACTTTATCTGTGATGGGGAACATGGCGCCATGAGTTATATTGCGTGTGCTCTGCTCTGTTGTCATTGAAAGTTTGCATTGTGGCTATCTTTCTGTTGTAGTCCGGTTAGGTTATTTTTTGTTGGCTTTAATTAATTATATTGCGTGGTTGAGGGCGGGACGCTCCTCTGTTTGTTCCTAGTTGTTTGTTTGGAGCTTAATTACTCGCGCTTCGAGTTGGGCAGGTTTTGGCGTTTGGGACACGCTTATCTTAGCGGAGCTTAAAGCTTCAGGCGTTCACTTAACTAGACGCGCGAGTTGGCAAGTTGTGTATCCCTTTTGTTATTGTGCTCGCTATTTATTTTGACAGAGCATCGGGTTACAGGCGTTCACTTTTCTAGAAGCGCGGCTTGGCACATGTTGTCTCACTTTAAACATTCATTTGTCTAGAAGCGCGGGTTAGCGCAGGTTGCCTCCTTCCGTACCTTGTTTTCTTTTTCTCGGTTCTGTGGATTGTTTCTATCTTCGTGCTTGCTCTTCCGGCTTTCGCAGACAGGGTTTGGATCTGCAGTGACTGTTCCAAACGTAGGCCGCCAGTGATTGGTTTACCTTAGCTTTATTGTTATTGGGTGAGGTCCGACAGTGTTGTCACGTGGGGTTTGCTTGCAAGGGGTTGCTAGGCAACTTATGTGCGCTTCGTTTATTTGGGTTGGAAACCTTGCCGGGGGAGAAATGTTCCATGTGGGTTAATTCGAGCAGGTTGCTTAATATACTCAGTTTATTTATGAAGCGTCCATGACTGTTACCAGAAGTTGGTCACTTCCGATATCTCATTTAGTCCATTGTTCGTGGTTCCCAGATACAAGATTGTTTTTGCTTCCAATTTTGACAGGATATTTTCCCTGTTTTTGCCTTTTACATGTCTTAGGACTGTCCAGTGCATGTCTTCCGGTCTGTGTCCGTTTTCTTCACAGTGTGTTACCATGGGTGCATTAGGGGTTTTGCACCGGATTCTTGAGCGATGTTGCGAGATTCTGGTTTTAACTGGTTGGCTCGTTTTGCCTATGTATGCCATATCACATGGGCATATTATACAGTAGATGACGTAGTTTGTGTTGCAGTTGGTAAATTCATCATGCTGTATGTATTTGTTTCCGTAGGTAAACTTGGTGCCTTCTAGGGTACTTTCGCATGAGACACAGTTTCCACATTTTCTATGGCCTTTAATTGGTGGTAAACTCAGCATGGATCATAGGGACGTCTCTCCTCTTTGAATGTGAGTGTCAGCTCTAACCAGCATGTTTTTTATATTGCCATTTCTTTTGAGGGCGAAGGTTGGTAGATGTTCCAGTGGTTTTAGGCCTTTAACTGTGGTCCAGTTCTTGCGGACAATTTTCTGAATGTCGTTTGTGGCCCCTGAGAAGGTCGTAACGCAAACCAGTGGTGTATCTGTATCTCTTTCTTTTGGGGTGAGGAGAGCCTCACGGGGGTAAAACCAGGCTCTTTTCATTGCTCTTTTCAGTAATTTTCTTGAGTACATCCTTTCTTCCAATTTTCTAGAGAGTTCTTTTGCATTGGTGAAATAGTCTTCCTTTTTTGAACAGTTTCTTCTAAGTCTGTAAAACTGGCTTAAAGGCAGATTTTCTCTCAGGTTTCGTTGGTGGAAGCTCTTGAAGTGCAGGAAGGTGTTCCTGTCTGTTTCCTTGGTGTACAGAGATGTATACATTTTTCCTTCTTCATGTTTTATCGTCAGATCTAGGAAATTGATTTCTTTTTTATTGTGGGACAGTGTGAACTTGATGTTCGGGTTCCTGTTGTTGAGCCATATTGCAAATTCCTGCAGTTGTTCCTCACTTCCTCTCCATAACATAAAAACATCATCTATATACCGACACCATATAGCTCATAGCCCGACAACACAACCTCAACATAATCTCCTACGCCGACGACACAGTGCGACCAGTAAGTATTGTTAGTTTGCAAGGATCTGCACTCCACATTGCGGCGCCCACAGGGCAATTCCAGAACATGCAACAGCATAAATTTGGGACCCCCCTCTAATGTTTTTTTACGGCCAGGGAAAAGAGAGGACAACATCTATATTAGCACAATAAAGTTCCCTCGTGGCCTCACTATTCTTTTTCATAAGACATAGTTCATATATTTTGGTCAAAAACCTTCAGATCAGCACAGGTACACATTTATTTTTCGATTAATTTCAGTATTTTTTTTAAATATATATATCAAAAAACTTTTTTTCCTTTTTTTCTTTACTGTATATTTTCATCCATTAATCCATAATGCTTTTTACTTATATAAACATACATATTCAATTCAATTTACATGATTCAATATATACATTTTTTTTTAAAAAGATGAAGAACGAATACCCTGTCTGACACACACCTATCAACACTCACACATTAATCATACATACATATACACACACTTCTCTTTACATCCAGAACAATCTCTTTTTTCTGTAGCTGAGGTGACACAGATAGTAATCGTGAATTTCCACGCCAGGTCGACGCGCGTTTCTGTGGGCTTGTACCACCTTCCTCAGGACTGACGGAGAAAAGTTTGCCTCATTATAGTGTGGACACAGGGTATCTGAAATTAAAAATACAATATAATGTACCTGTGACAGTTCCTATAATCTAAAGGACAGTTGAATTAATCTAACAGAGTTTATTTATACAACATATATAGATTACTGTGAAAAGTACAGCACAAAATGGGGCAACTAATGGAAAATACGCGTAAAAAATGTGAGAGTTTTTGGATTTTCCATCTAGACAGTGTCCGTAAAGGACTCAATGAAAATATAGCATGGTATGTTACCAAGAATACATGATAAATCTATAGACATAGATACGATGTTATGCAGGAATCCACCTGACAACAACTACCAAAAGATTGATTATATGGATGATTGCCGCTCAGTGTGCCCCGAGGGCCGCTCCGCACGGGTCTTCTCTGCTACCCCAGAATTGTGGTGGCTGCTGCAGACGTGGGGCTGCCGGGGAGCACGGCCAGGGCTCACCTTTCTCGACGGGGGCTGCATGGTGATCCTGCAGGTCCTGGACTCTGCCCTCCGCACACGTCCACTCTCAGAACCCGGGGTTGTGCCTCTCCTTTTCCCCAGGTAACCGTGGGCCCGCGCCCGGCAGTGCTTCAAGGACATCGTCAACAAGCTGGGCAACGTGCAGCAGGAGGCGGCCGGGCTCACCGCCGATGTGGTCAATGTGGGCAGATACGGGGATTGCTGTCTGGAATGCCTTGACCTTGCTAGGGTTGTGAGTAACTGAGTGCTCTCATTAATTGCCCAATGAAGCTGGTAGGATGTGCCCCGCTGCTAGTTTGGGGGAGTTCCCTGGCACAAGATTCCAAATTCAGCCCGAGGCATGTCGACCCCCGCGGGCGCCGTTTTGGAGTCAGGCACCGCCAGTTTACATTTTGCCTCAGGGGTTAATGGGGTAGTTGTGAGACCCAGTGCCGCGGGTGTCTAGAGCATGCACCTTCCCCATAGTGTGTCCACAGACTATCCACTGTGCGCAGCATTAGTCCTGGCAATGAAGGTGAGTGGTCCTGCATTGAAGGCCGCAAGTGCTTGATATCGCCGCCATTTAGAGCTTCGCTGCCGCTATTTTAAGGTCCGGCACGCATGGAGGTAATGAGGATCAGTCGGGCGCTGTAACTTCACAAGCTGTCGTGAATGACCCCAAGCCGCCGCTCAACTCAATGCCGCCTCCTTTCCGCATAGTCGGGCGCCCGCATCAGGCCCTCCAGGGGGGCATCGGCAAGGGCTCTCGCCGTATTCAGGCTCGCGCTGCCATCTTAGCCCCAACCCTCTGCGCACTCTGAGGGAGCGCGAGGCTGAACTGGGCAATCTTCACGGTGCTCAGGTGCGTGAATCACTCTATCCTGTACACTACATCTTCTGACACCGTTACAGTCCGGTTCCGATCTCTTTAGGTCGCTTTTGCCGCCCTTGTGCACCTCGGGAACAGTGCCTGGACCGGGAGCCGCCCCTACAATGCAGCCAGTCGGACCACAAAGGTTGGGGTAGGACTACCACCTCTGGCAGGATCAAAGACCCCATCGGGACAGCGGTCAGATTCCTAATGCCTACACTGAGGGCGGTACATGCACTGGCACCGCCATAGGAAGTAGGATACCCTTTCTGACTGCCTTTTCACAGTAGTCCCATTGCCATGAATAAGCACCCAAAAGGGGCTTTTGGGGCTCCTAGCAGGGCCCCTGTCCCCTCTCAGCCTCTGCTATGTGGCCTAGGGGGTACATTTGGTGCCCCACCAAACATACATGCACATGGTGCCTGTCACACAGTGCATGGATACTTAGAAAAATCCCTTTTTCTATTGCAACTTGTACTGTGGCCCTTTTCTGGGTCGCAGCACAAGCCGCTGTAGAAAAAGAGATGCTTTCGCCCGCCTACACAGCAGTCGCATCCTAATCTGGTGGGTGGGACTGCTGACTACTTGTCGGACGGCCCTACTCCCGCTGCGATGGCAGTTGGACGTTTGTCTGATTGCCTTTACAGTGTGGCCCTATGTGTTGTCTTGCATGGTTAGGATAAGTCCTATACAATATATTGTGTTGGATGTATTGAAACTTGGCCTTATGTGATAGCTTCAGAGGATAGTCTGTGGCCCTTTCCCACTCTTTGGGTGACAATTCCTGACCTATGTCTCTCTCCCAGCTTTGCGTGTCGCCAGCATAGGATTAACTGTTGTGTGCGCTAGCAGTCGCGCCACATGATGTGTAGGATATCCATTAGTGGGTGTTACTCCGGCTCAGTGTCAGTGATATTCCATTGGTGGCTCAGCTCAATCACTATTTTACAGTGAGCTAGGAAATGTCTCTCCGGTATCTCACATTCCCCTTGCAGCTGATCAAAGGGTATAAGTACCCCGTCCCTGAACTGACCAGATCGCAAGGCCATCCCTCCCTATGAGTTCCCAGAATGGTGCTATAATGTTTAACTTATTGCCAGAAAATATGGCACCAAGCGCGGCATAAGGCGTAAGCTCTTCCGATAACTCTTGCAGGCTATTCGTACTAGATTATTTGCCTTTTGAGGAATCCCCCCCCTTGGAAGCAGCACTTCCCCTATCATTACCTGTGCTCTGGCTGCTGGCATCCTGCCCACGTCATCAGTATGCCTTCCTGCCAGCCATCTCAAGGGTCACTGTGGCTGCACCACTAAACAGCAGTGTTCAAAGCACAGAGCTCCCAGGCCCCCCTTATCTATCGGCAGCTGCAACTTGCAATATGAAATGTCCCAGAATTGTGTGTAAGGCATGAAAAGTGGATCGTGGGAAAGGGACTGGAAGATTATGTTAAAAGTATAATAGACAGGGAAGCATACTGTAGAGTTGAGTGCATTTTCTTCGAAGCAAGCCCTTCCTCCCTTGAAAAGAGGACCGAGTGTTTCTTTCGGCGGCCATATTGGATTTTCTTCGAAGCAAACTCTACCTCCCTTGAAAAGAGGACCGAGTGTTTCTTTCAGTGGCCATATTGGATTTTCTTCGAAGCAAGCCCTATTTCCATAAAAAGAGGCCCAAGTGTTTCTTTCGGCGGCCATTTTAAGAGATTGGGCGGATTTTCACATTACTTTACGATAATTTTTATCAAACTACGATCGCGACTTTAGAAAACTACATCTATCTTGAGGAATATTTGAATTTGAAGAAAAAAGGAGACCAGTTTTCTACAGTTTGGAAGTATTGAACTGGAAAAGACCACAACAGTTTAGAAGTCTTTGGAATTATAAATAGAAGGACTGGAAAGGAATTATAAATAGAAGACATCAAATAATCTGGTTTGTTGTTTTAAACAATTGTTTTATCTTTTTATATTAACTTCTCGCACAAAATTATTTTAAAGAGAAATGCTATTCCAGTAGTACACAAAGTTAGAAATGTACCCCATTTAATGAGAGAACCATTGCGATGTGAACTTAAAAAACTCCTTGCTCAAGGAATTATTGAACCAATCGAGGCCTCCGAGTGGTTGGCCCCGATTGTCGTAGCGCCAAATGATGGAAACAAAATTCGTTTGTGTGTGGACTTACGCGATTTAAACAGAAATATTTGGGTAGATAGACAACCTTTGCCAAATATTTCTGAAATGCTAACAGCTATGGGTTGTGGTACTGTTTTCAGTGTGATTGATATGTCTTCGGCGTATCATCAGATAGATTTGGAAAGTGGATCAAAACATCTTACCTCTTTTGTGACGCCTTTAGGGGCATATCGGTATTGTAGGATGCCTTTTGGTTTAGCATCCGCCTCTGCTGTATTTCAGAGACTGATGGAGAGGATTTCAAAGACATGAATGATGTTTTGTGTTTTCAGGATGATGTTTTAATTGTAGGAAAAGACAGTGAACACCATGATATTGTTCTGGATGAGGTATTGAAAAGAATGGATGATAATGGACTGACCATAAAGAAAGAAAAATATCAGTTAAGAAAAGATAGTGTGACGAATCTTGGACACGAAATTTGCAAAGATGGTACTAAGCCTACAAATTGTATCATTGCTGCAGTTAGAGACTCTCCCATTCCAAAAAATAAGGATCAGCTTAAGTAATTTTTATGACTTGCTGAGTATTGCTCAAAATTTGTCAAGAGTTTTACAGAAATTGTTGAACCACTGAGACTGCAGATGAAGAAAGGAGTTATTTTTACTTGGAATGAGAGTTGTGACAAGGCATTTTAATAACATTAAAAGAAGCATCATTAGTGCTCCTACTCTTGGGCATTGTAATGTTAAGGATAAGACTTTTGTTACTGCTGATGCAAGTGCAGTAGGGGTTGGAGCTGTTTTGACTCAGTTGAGTAATGGTGAGGAAAAGATCATTGGATTTGCTTCCAGAAGATTGCAAGATGTGGAACTATCATATTCTGTGATAGAGAGGGAGGCCTTAGCGTGTTGTTGGGGGATCAGGCACTTTAAGTACTTTGTATGGGGTCTTCCTTTTCATGTGCGAACTGATCATAAACCGTTAGTTCATCTTTTCAAAGGAGGCAGAGGATTAGAGGGAAATGTTACCCCTGGGATTTCAAGGTGGATCGTGTCTGTATTTGATTTAAATTTTGTTGTTGAATATGTTAAGGGTCTCAGAATGTAGTAGCAGACTATTTATATAGAATGCCAGTTGAAGGTGTGGAAAAAATTATGGACGACATGATTGATGTAGTACATGATGTTAAAGGAGTTGAACATGCTTTTAGCAAGGAGGAATGGACAAATGCAATGTGAAATGATGAACTTTTACAACAAGTGATTACTTGAGTTTCTCATGGGTGCCATCAACACAATTTTGAAGATGTAAGATTCAGAAGTTTCATCCATGTTGAGGCTGAACTGAGTGTAAGTGAGGGAAAAATATTGAGGAGATATCAATTTGTATCACCAGCAAGTCTGAGAGGGAAAATTATAAATATTGCTCACGAGGGACACAGGCAGGAATGTGACTAAGAGAAGGGTCCGACAATCGTATTGGTGGCCTAGAATGGATAGAGAGATTAAGGATGCAGTAAGAGAGTGTTACTGCTTTAGTTGTATCCGCTTCAAACAAGCGTAAGGCAGCCTTCATTGGTGTCTATAACTTTTCCCAAATGTCCATGGGAAAGAGTGGCAATTGATTTTCTTGGGCCAATTGTCAAACCTGGTACTCGTAGCAAGTTTTTGATGGTCATTGTTGACTACCAATCTAAGTGGTTGAGGTGGAAAGCACAGAATTTATAAATACTCAAAGAGATGGAAAGGGTGTTTATGAATTAAGGGACACCCACGACACTAGTGTCAGATAATGGTGTGCAATTGGTGTTGAAAGAAATGCAGGAATTTCTTTCTAAATTTGGGATCATTCATGAGAGGGTTGCTCTATTTAGGCCACAAGCTAATGGTTTAGTGGAACGAAATAACCGATTGATCATGGATAATATTCAGTTGTCCCTGTCTAATGGATTGTCTTGGTGTGAAGAATTAAAGAAATTGGTGTGGTCTAACAGGATTACGCCGCATTCAAGAACAGGGGTTTCTCCATTTATATCTTTAAAGGGACGTGAACCTGGTGTCAAAGAGGTTCCTGGTTGGTTGAAAGTGAAAGATTGTGTGTGGGTGGGCAGAACTGCTGTGGGAGATAAAGTAGGTAAAATGCAAGCTGAATCTACTAGATAATGATAGGAAGAGTGTGCAAGATATTAAATTTGAGATTGGTGTTTGGGTGACCATAAAACGTGGTGGTGTAACTACAAAGGGTGACAGCAAATTTTCTGCACCGATTCAAGTGAAATCTATAAAAAGGAATGTTTTTATCCTATCCGATGGATCAGCTTGGAGTACTGGAAACATATGCAAATGCCATGCTCCGGGTCATGTTTCTGAAGATTGATGTCTTTTGAATATAAAACAATGGAAATGTATTATATTCCTTAAATATGATTTATATTAAAAAAGTATAAATTATTTAGTGTATGTTAAGTAGGGAGATGTGTAGAGTTGAGTGCATCTGCATGTCATCATTAGAATGTTAGCTATGTTGCTAAGATAGAATGTTAGCTTTTGATTATAGGAGTTAATCTTTGAGCTGTGAAGCTGTGCTGGAGGTATCTGCCTAGGTTCTTGTGAAGAAGCGACCCTTACCTCCCCGGGGCGGCGACCCAGTGTGGACTCCCCTGCCTCCGGAACCACGCATGCCGCAACTCAGCCAACCCGGGCTACTCCTCTCTCTTTCTCCCTACAGGCGCCGGCAGTAACAGCGGTACACAGCGGACCGGAAGCGACCTCTCGTGACCCCGGAAGTGTGGCGATTCAAGAAAGACCGGAAGTGATCGCACCCGACCCCGGAAGTCTTTCCCCAGGTTCCCGTCCGGAGGATAGAAAAACCAACAAGCAGGAAGACGAGGGGTTCTCAGCAGTGGACTCGTGGCAGGACCTACCAGCAAGCGAAGAACCAGCAGCGGAGAGCGGAGGAGAAAGGAAGACCCGAGACAAGGAAGAGGAGGAGGACGTTTGGTGCGAGGATTGGTTTCGACCTTAGGAGGTGGCTGGAGAGCGGCCGTAACTCGGAAGAGAGTTACGGCGGGGCACGTGAGTACCTTGTCACCTTTCTCCGTGTTTCCCCTTGTAGTTAGTGTAAATACTGTATATAGAGTCACGATCAGCACCCACTGTAACATAGACGCACCCCTGGCACTGTATAGTACTGGACACCAATTCCCCACAAGCAACACCCTCTCCCCGTTACCCGTCTTTTACTTCCCTTCTCCACCTACCCTACCGTCCCTCCCTCACGCTCGCTTTAACCCCCTCACTCCCTGGTGCGGGTGGAAGTACTCCTAAGTCCGTTTTGGTCAGGACTAATCGCCCTGTATTTTTTCTCTTGTACCTCCGAGGGACACACCGTTACCTCTACCTCGGCAAGACGACCTCAGCCCAGCAGCGGACATCCTACAGACGACCCCCTCGTTGGACTCTCACCACAACGACCCCAGCCTGCATCTCCTACCTGGACTCCACCCCTGGCACATGTACTCCAAAGACCTTGTTTCTGTACACTCAATAAATTCTCGCTGATCATAGCGCACTTCATCCGGACTCCGCGCCTGTTATTCCGGCCCGCCCCAACCCCCACTCCACAGTTGGTGTCAGAAGTGGGATATCCCGGAAGCATGGAGGCCGCAGTCAAACAGCTGGCGGAAGGCCAAGAACTTCTTGGGAAATTGATGGAACGGTTCCTCAAGACCGCGGAAGATGATCGTGGGCAACTGCATGACGTCCTGAAGGGTCAGGGCACTGCACAGGACCAAGCCCTTGAGAAGCTTACGACTGTCATGGGGCAGCAAAGACCAATGGCCTCTCTAACCTCCGTGGTCTTTCAGAAATATGTGGCAGGTGAAGATCCCGATTTCTTCTTCACGAATTTCGAGCGCCTGGCCCAGGCCGCCGCCTGGCCGGCCGACCAATGGGGTCACTACCTAGGACCTCTTTTGACAGGGGAACTACAAGCAGCCTATCAACAAGCCAACATACAGGGACAAAGCCCCTATCCCGACATAAAGGCTTGCATCCTGGAGCGTCTAGGGATCGACAACGAAACTGTTGGGATCTATGCTTATGTGTTGGGATCTATGGCTTGTTGGAATTGTGGGGATGTTGCTAGGAGGTTAGAATGTTATGATGTGAATAGCAGACAGTACTGAGGAAGCTGTGGAAGGAGCTGGAGGTCTCTTTACTTCTGACCAATAAAGATTTACTTCATCTACCAACCCTGGATTGAGGATACTTTCTTTACATTGGCGCCATCTTCCTTTGGGAACGTCAGCGTTTTGATTTGAAATCGTCGCGGCCATCTTTGTTTGGGACGTCGTCGATTCAACGCGGCGGCCATCTTGACTGTCTCCGAAGCTTCGCCTGGGTTGTCATATGTTTATACCCACCGTTTAGCGTCTGAAACTCCGGTATTTTACCGTGACATCGTTTTCAAAATTACCACTTCGATACTGTGATATTTGGGACCCCAAACTGCCAATTTGACTTCAGACTTCAGACTTCAGAACTGCTACTTTTATTCTCATATTGCCAATCTCTCACCGAATAAGTACTACTTTTACATTGATTATTTTTATTTTTTATTTTTACTGCACTGTTGGTTATTTGTCAATTACTATTACCTCTTCACCATGAGTGATCAAGCCTTTTCTACTCCCCCTTCTTTCCTCCCTACTCCTGGTGAACCCATAATACCTTGGAAAGATTGGAAGAAACTGTTCCTCACTTACATTTTAGCATCTGGTGCGGACAAGTATGGTCCTGTCCGCAAACAAGCTATTCTTCTTCATAATTTGGGGGTGGAAGGCAGAAGGTTGTATGAAGACTTGCCCGAAATATCTTTAGGTGTGGGGGATGGTCATGCTGCTAATGTATATGATATGAGTATGTTGATGTTAGAAAAAAGGTTTGTCACAAAAATTAATACTCTTTTGGAAAGGCATAAATTCTTTTGTAGAGTTCAAAAAACAGATGAAGATGTTGCAAGTTATGTAGCAGCCTTGCGGGGATTATCACTTAATTGCCAATTTAAAGATTTAACAGATTCTTTGATCCGTGACCAAATCGTCAGGTGCACCAATAATAAGAGAGTGCGAGAAAAGTTGCTTAGTAGGGATTGTAATTTAGAAGAAGCAATCGAAATCGTTAAAGCCATAGAAAATACTAACTTATGGATAAAAGAAATGGATAATTGTTCTAGCTCTGTATCTAAAGATAGTGTGGCGAAGGAATCAGAGTCTTCTGTAAAACCTCAAACACAAGCATTTGTTGATGAAACTAAAGTTGTTAAGAATGTAGGGAAGTTAGATTTTAGGAACAATAAGCCATCTAACTATCATTCTCCAAATTATCGTCCCCCTAATTATGCACAACTATGAAATTCACGTCCTGTGAAATGTTATAGATGCGGATCTCCAGGACATATTGCATCTAGTCCTCGTTGCTCAGCTAGGAACGCTATTTGCAGAGGATGTGGAAAGAGGGGTCACGTGGTTAAAGCTTGCAATGCTAAAACTCAACATGTTAATGAAATTGATGACTCTTGTGAAATTGTTGATAATTTGATGCTGTGTGTAGACGGACTGGTTTTAGATGAAAATTGTCCTCACATACAAGAGCCTATTTGTATTGTTGATGTACCTACTGAGAGTACTGATAAGCTTGAAAAGCCACACTGTTTGATTAATTTTGATTCTAGAGATCCCATGTGTGCTCAAACCAGAGATGTTAATATGCTGGTAGATTCTGGAAGCCTTTATACGCTGTTGTCCAAAGATATGTATGTTGAGGTTTGGGATGGTGATGTGAACTTAAACTCTTGGACCTCTCCGGATATAAGAGCTGTAGGATATAGTGGGAAGACCATTGATATCTTAGGTCTTAAATGGATGGTAATCACATTTCAAGACAAAAAAGTATTCGGGAGAGTGTACCTCACTAAGCAAGGGTCTAACCTGCTTGGTTGGCGTCACCAGAAAGATCTAGGAATTGTACTGAATCCCAATGCTCCTGAACCGGTTTCTTCATTCTCTGTTCTTAGTATAGATACTTTTGAAATAGATGTGATGAAGAAGTTTCCTAATGTTTTCACTGAGAGATTGGGAAAGTTGAAGGGATTTTCTCACAAAATCATTCTTAAGAAAAATGCAGTGGCTGTAGTTCATAAGGTAAGAAACTTGCCACACTTAATGAGAGAACCCCTCAAAATAGAATTGGACAAATTGTTAGACCTAAAAATCATAGAGCCTATTGAGGCATCTGAATGGCTCGCCCCCATTGTAGTCGCGCCCAAGGATGGTGGAACCAAGATTCGTCTCTGTGTAGACTTACGCGACTTAAATAAGAATATATGGGTTGATAGGCAACCACTGCCTAATATTTCTGAAATGTTAAGTGCCATGGGTGGTGGGGTGATATTCAGTGTGATTGACATGTCTGCAGCCTATCACCAGATTGACTTAGACGAAGAGTCAAGGCACCTTACCTCCTTTGTAACACCACTGGGGGCATTTCGATATTGCAGGATGCCATTTGGGTTGGCTTCAGCATCAGCAGTGTTTCAAAGAATAATGGAGAGAGTTTTAAAGGGAATTGAGAATGTATTATGTTTTCAAGATGACGTGTTGGTAGTTGGAAAAGATTGTCAACACCAGGATAAGATTTTAACAGAAGTTTTGGAGCGTATGGAAATTAATGGTCTAACCATAAAAAAGGAAAAGTGTCAACTTAAGAGGGATTGTGTGACGTATCTGGGTCATGAAATTTCAGGTTTAGGTATTAAACCAAAAAAAAGCATAATTTCTGCAATTAATGATGCTCCTACACCAACGACTAAAGATCAGCTAAGGTCCTTTTTGGGGCTAGCTGAGTATTGTTCAAAATTCATTAGAAATTTTTCAGATGTAGTGGAGCCTTTAAGACGCTTGATGAAAAATGGTGTGGTTTTTGAATGGGATCAAGTGTGTGAGGATGCTTTTAAGCGTGTGAAGGCAGGAATTATTCATGCACCTACCTTAGGGCATTTTGATGTTAAAGCCAAGACTTTCGTTACTACTGATGCTAGTGCTGTGGGTCTTGGGGCTGTGCTCTCTCAGATATCTGGGGGTGTGGAAAGGATTATAGGTTTCGCATCTAGAAGATTACAGGGTGCAGAAGTATCTTACTCAGTTATTGAGAGGGAAGCTCTCGCTTGCACGTGGGGGATTAAACACTTTAGATATTTTCTTTGGGGTTTGCCCTTCAGGATGCGCACTGACCATAAGCCTCTCGTGCATTTATTTAAAGGAGGTAGAGGTTTGGAGGGTAATGTCACCCCTAGAATATCGAAATGGATCTTGTCAGTGCTTGAGTACAATTTTCAGATGGAATATGTGAAAGGAGAGAAAAATGTCATTGCGGACTGCTTATCTAGAATGCCTATAGACTTAGTAGATCTGGTTGATGTGGATGATCCTATAATTAGTTGTGATGAGATTCTTGCTTTTGATAAAAGTGATTGGGAATCTGGCATGGCAGATGATCAAATAATTCCCTTGGTTATGAAACATGTTTCTGAAGGATGGTCTAGGGAATCCCTCAATGACACTCGCTTGAAGAGTTTTTCCAATGTAGAGGCTGAATTGAGTATATCTGAGGGTAAGTTGTGGAGGAGAAACCGATTGGTGCCACCGTGCAATCTTAGATCAAAGATTATGAATATAGCACACGAAGGTCATTTGGGAAGGAACATGACCAAAAGGAGGATTCGCGAATCTTACTGGTGGCCAGGAATGGATGGAGAGATTGATGAGCTGGTGAGGCATTGTCATGCGTGTGCTGCTAGCGATAAAACAAAAGTTGTTAGGCAGCCTTCCCTTTCTTGTGTTGAATTTCCGGTACGGCCCTGGGAGAAATTAGCGATTGATTTCTTAGGACCCATTTCCAAGTTGGGCACTCGGAATAGGTTTATAATGGTTCTTGTGGACTATCATTCTAAGTGGTTCGTAATAGAATCCACTGAAAGTATTGACACAAAGAGAGTGATACATTTTTTGGAGAGAACGTTTTTAAATGAAGGTATTCCAAAAACACTGGTTTCAGATAATGGTGTACAACTTGTATCAAGACAAATGAAGGAATTTTTAGATGGCATGGGAGTTTGTCACGAGAAGGTTGCGTTGTTTAGGCCACAGGCCAATGGCCTTGTGGAAAGGATCAATAGACTGTTGATGGAGAACATACAGTTGTCATTGGCGAATGGTTTGATGTGGTCTGAGGAGCTTAAGAAAATGATCTGGTCTTACAGGATTACTCCACATTCAGTCACCGGTATTTCTCCATTTGTCTCTCTAAAGGGACGTGAGCCAGGTTTGAAGGAGGTTCCGGGTTGGCTCAAAAACAAGGAATGTGTGTGGGTTGACCGATCAAGTGTGAAAGATTGTGTTGTCAGCAGGCAGCGTGATTCTACACATTCATACAATCTCAGGATGAGGGTGAAAGATCCTAGTATATGTGTTGGTGATTGGGTTGTGACAAAGAAGTGTGGCTTTGTAGCTAAAGGGGAGAGTAAATATTCTCAACCCAAACGAGTAAAGGTTGTGAAGAAAAATGTTCTAATTTTAGATGATGGTTCCGCTTGGAGCTGTGGGAATGTTGCGAAGTGTAATGCTCCTTAGATTTCTTATTTATTCCTGTATGCTTTGTTTCTTCTCTTTAGATATGTCATTTGTATTTTTTCCTCTGATATTGTAATGGGGGGAGATGTGTTGGGATCTATGCTTATGTGTTGGGATCTATGGCTTGTTGGAATTGTGGGGATGTTGCTAGGAGGTTAGAATGTTATGATGTGAATAGCAGACAGTACTGAGGAAGCTGTGGAAGGAGCTGGAGGTCTCTTTACTTCTGACCAATAAAGATTTACTTCATCTACCAACCCTGGATTGAGGATACTTTCTTTACAGAAACGTACAGGGTTCGGCTACGTCAGGCACGGGAAGGGCCCCAGGAAAATGCCAGGGCATTGTCATTTCGTATCCAGGACCTAGCTAACAGATGGTTGAAACCCGCCACATCCAGCAAGGAAGAGATTCTATCCAAGATTTATCTGGAACAGTACCTAGCATCATTACACCCGGCCACACAGAAATGGGTACGCCAACACGCTCGACTGACCCTCGACAGTGCAATGGAGATCGCCAGCACCTATAGCCGAGCACAAGAGTCACAGCGTGTTAAAGATGAACACCCGCCACGCATACACCATGGCAGCCATCTCCGGCCACAAAGGCCCCCTCCTGTGGCCAGAAAACCAGACCCTGTTCCCTTGATGCCCTATCCTGTCAAGTCTCGGCCACCACAACCCGGTCCACAGTGCTACCATTGAGGTGGGTATGGACACATAGCCCGCATATGCCCCCAGAAGGAGGAATCCATGGAAATAGGACTGACTAAGAACTAT
The DNA here is from genome assembly GCF_964263255.1 of Lissotriton vulgaris. Classification (NCBI taxonomy): domain Eukaryota; kingdom Metazoa; phylum Chordata; class Amphibia; order Caudata; family Salamandridae; genus Lissotriton; species Lissotriton vulgaris. Next base: position 77,450 of record NW_028251720.1, read on the forward strand.
GTTTGTCTCACTATGGAAACAACCCCTCCACCGTTCCGCTGTCCTGTCAAGATTGATGGACACCGAATGATGGCGCTTGCCGATACGGGGTGTCGACATAGCGTTCTGCGACCACAGGAACTGCCCCACCCCGTTGGACCCGTGACAGGGACCGTGGCCATTAAATGTGTCCACGGCGATACTAAGAGCTACCCGACAGCAAGAGTGTGTGTGCAACACCCCACTGATAAAGGAAGCCTGCTAATGGTCGGTCTGGTACCCAATCTTCCCGAACAAGCTATTCTAGGTAGAGACTACAGTGGTCTTCCCCACCTCCTACAGGACACAACAGACTCCATGAAGAGATGGTGGGCAGAAGCCCCTTTTTCCCATGATTCTCCTTCTTCGGACTTCCCCACCAAACCACTCAAATCCAAAACCCAAAAGAAAAAGGAAAAAAGAGACTTTACCCTGGCTTGCCCCGCTCAGGTGGACACACATCCGTGGGAAACAGATAGGGAATTCCGCGCGGCTCAGTAAGAAGATCCTGTGTTACACGACGCCTGGGGTCGTGCCCTCCCCAATGAAGATCCGTTGCAAGTAGGTCCTTATTTCTTCATAGAGAACGGACTCCTGTACAGGAAGGGAGGGCCCCAGACAAAAACCCAGTTGGTTATCCCTGGACTGTTTAGGGATAAGGTACTGTTTCTGGCCCACAGTCACTTACTAGGAGGACATTTCAGTGATGAAAAGACTGGAGAAACAATCTTGGAGAAATTCTATTGGCCAGGCGTATATGCCCAAATTAAAAGACATTGCCGGGAGTGCCCGGTGTGCCAGAAAACCAGCCGGTATCGGCCCCCGAGGGTACCACTCCAACCCCTCCCTCTCATAGATGTCCCCTTTACTAGAGTAGGGATGGACCTTATAGGCCCCATGTTACCCTCTAAGAGCGGATGCAGGTACGCTCTGGTGTTAGTAGACTACGCCACCCGATTCCCGGAGGCAGTGCCCCTCCGACAACCCACCACACAGAACATAGCCAAAGCCCTCATTTTCTGTCTTCTCTAGGGTGGGTTTTCCCCGCGAGATATTGACCTAACAAAGGAAAGCCCTTTGTCTCGGCCCTTATGCGCCAAGTATGTTCCAATCTGGGTATCAAGCAAATAAGAACCTCTGCTTACCACCCCCAGACAGACGGGTTGGTGGAGCATTATAACACTACCTTGAAAACCACCCTCTAAAAGCTATTAGGCCTTGAGAGCAAAAGGTGGGAGGAGATGCTTCCTCTCACCCTTTTTGCCATCCGCTGTAAGGTACAAAGCAGCACTGGTTATTCACCTTAAGAACTGTTATACGGACGAGCCCCCCGGACTCTCTTGGACATGGCTCGCGAAGCCTGGGAAGCTGAGCCAGATCGAACTCGACCTCTCCCCGAATACGTAGACAACCTCAAGACCCACTTAGGCGAAATTAGGGAGATTGTGAGACAGAACCTGTTGGCCGCCCAAACCACCCAGAAACACCAGTACGACAAAGGAACCAAAGCCCGATCCTTTGTTCCCTGAGACCTCGTGCTACTACTCCTACCGTCTTCTGACCAGAAGCTGCTTGGGCAGTGGCAAGGCCCGTTCCCCGTCCTAAGACAAGTGACTCCTGTTACCTATGAAATCGAAACGGACGCCAGCCGAGGGGTCACCCAAATCTGCCATGTTAACCTCCTAAAGAAATGGGAGGGACCCCGTCCCATCTTATCCGGTAGTCTATCCCTTCCTTTTGAGGGATGCTATGACCCAGACCTACCTAAATGCAACAAACAGGACCTCCGCCGGTCCTTGTCCTCTTTGCAAACAGTGTTCTCCTCCTTACCAGGACACACCACCGTGGTAGAACATGCCATCCACACGGAACCTGGAAAGACGGTAAGACAACGACCATACCGAATCCCTGAACCCCGTAGAGCCGTCATTAAAGAGGAAACTAACCAGATGTTGAAAATGGGCATAATAGAACCCTCCAGCAGCAGCTGGAATTCGCCCATCGTCTTGGTTCCTAAACCCGATGGCTCTACGAGATTCTGCATCGATTTCAGAGAGGTGAATAAAATCTCTGCCTTCGACTCTTATCCCCTACCCCGTGCAGATGAGATGGTGGAGCGCATAGGCAAAGCTAAGTACATAAGCACCCTTGACCTGTGCAAGGGCTATTGGCAGATCCCCTTAAAAGAAGAAGACAAACAAAAGACCACGTTCTCAACCCCAGAGGGCTTGTTCCAGTTTAAAGTAATGCCCTTCGGGCTCCATGGAGCCCCGGCAACATTCCAGAGGGCTATGAACCTGGTCTTACAACCCCATTCCCATTACTCCGGGGCTTACCTAGATGACATCGTCATATATAGCGATACATGGGAACAACACCTTTCACATTTGCAGTCTGTTGTCTCCTCCCTTGGTAAATATGGCTTCACCATCAACCCCTCCAAGACCACTTTAGCGGCACAAAGTGTAAGGTATCTAGGATACTTGTTGGGAGAAGGGCACATCCGTCCTCAGGACAACAAGGTCAAGACCATCCAAGCCATATCCTTCCCCCAAACACGGAAAGAACTCAGTGCCTTTCTAGGGATGTTGGGCTATTATAGGAGATTCATTCCCAACTTTTCCCAAACCGCAGCCCCACTGACCGATCTACTGAAGAAAACTGCAAAAACAGAAGAGATACTAAAACAACCGTCTCCCTTGCTGTTACACGCCTTTAACCTACTCAAGCATTCCCTGGTTTCTGAGCCTGTGTTAATAAGTCCCGACTATTCCCAGCCTTTCATCCTACAGACCGACGCGTCCTATCAGGGTTTGGGGGCTGTCCTGTCCCAAAAGGATTCAGAGGGGGCAGAAAAACCAATCCTCTACCTCAGTAGGAAGCTTTTCCCACGTGAATTGAACTATTCAGTTGTTGAAAAGGAGGCACTGGCTATTAAATGGCTAGTAGAAAGCCTCCGGTATTACCTGGAGGGACGGGAGTTCCTCTTATACACCGATCACGCCCCACCAGAATGGATGGCACGTAACAGAGGCCACAATGATCGAGTACTCTGGTGGTTCCTCTCTCTGCAACCCTTTCGATTCAGAACTTTACACCGGAAAGGGCTAGAACAGGGTAATGCGGACTACCTCTCCCGTTATCCACCACCTACAACCCCTACAAGAAAGACTGCTAGGGAAAGGGGATGTGAAGAAGCGACCCTTACCTCCCCGGGGCGGCGACCCAGTGTGGACTCCCTTGCCTCCGGAACCACGCATGCCGCAACTCAGCCAACCCGGGCTACTCCTCTCTCTTTCTCCCTACAGGCCCTGGCAGCAACAGCGGTACGCAGCGGACCGGAAGCGACCTCTCGTGACCCCGGAAGTGTGGCGATTCTAGAAAGACCGGAAGTGATCGCACCCGACCCCGGAAGTCTTTCCCCAGGTTCACGTCCGGAGGATAGAAAAACCGACAAGCACGAAGACGAGGGGTTCTCAGCAGTGGACTCGTGGCAGGAGCTACCAGCAAGCAAAGAACCAGCAGCGGAGAGCGGAGGAGAAAGGAAGACCCGAGACAAGGAAGAGGAGGAGGACGTTTGGTGCGAGGATTGGTGGCGACCTCAGGAGGTGGCTGGAGAGCGGCCGTAACTCGGAAGAGAGTTTCGGCGGGGCACGTGAGTACCTTGTCACCTTTCTCCGTGTTTCCCCTTGTAGTTAGTGTAAATACTGTATATAGAGTCACGATCAGCACCCACTGTAACATAGAGGCACCCCTGGCACTGTATAGTACTGGACACCAATTCCCCACAAGCAACACCCTCTCCCCGTTACCCGTCTTTTACTTCCCTTCTCCACCTACCCTACCATCCCTCCCTCATGCTCGCTTTAACCCCCTCACTTCCCGGTGCGGGTGGAAGTACTCCTAAGTCCGTTTTGCTCAGGACTAATCGCCCTGTATTTTTTCTCTTGTACCTCCGAGGGACACACCGTTACCTCTACCTCGGCAAGACGACCTCAGCCCAGCAGCGGACATCCTACAGACGACCCCCTCGCCGGACTCTCACCACAACGACCCCAGCCTGCATCTCCTACCTGGACTCCACCCCTGGCACATGTACTCCAAAGACCTTGTTTCTGTACACTCAATAAATTCTCGCTGATCATAGCGCACTTCATCCGGCTCCCGCGCCTGTTATTCCGGCCCGCCCCAACCCCCACTCCACAGTTCTCAAATAAAGCTATTTGATATTCATCAAATTGACTGGAAATTGGATCTTTGCACATACCCATTTTCGAAAGGGATACTCACCTTGCACAGTATGTGGTAGGGTACTCCATTATAATAACTGGGGTGAAGGGAGCATATAGCCCCAGTGAGGTTTCTGTCAATAATGTCCTGTGTATTGTGGTAAATTCAGACCCCTAAATATCTGAATGTGTGAGATTCCCTTCTCACTAAGTGGTCACCTACAGTGATTTCTTGTGGAAGGCAACTTGAAGAGGGAAAACACATGACTTTGGCCAATTAAATACTTGTTCTGACATCCTCTGATATTCTCAAGAATTTCTGCAATCTCATTAATCCCAGTTCGGATGTCACATATATGTAGATGTGGCATACCCCACTACCCACTGTTCTGGTGAAGGCGCTGTGCTAAGGGTTCCTTTGCTAATGCAAAAAACAGCTGTTAGAGCGGATAACCCTCACAGGTACCCCTGCACACCAAAAATGAGGGCAGATCATCTCTTTCAAGTGTATTTAGAGCAGGTAGCTTGAGGTCCTCTAGGATTTCTGAGATATGTACACAACACCCTACAGTCGGGGGATCGTATAGCCACTGGTTTTCTGCTGTGAAGGCCTCATATACATCTGATTGACTAGTGTGTGCATGCTGGAGTTTCTCTGATCATTGTGATGAGGTTTAGGGCTGTCGCACTGTGGAGGGGCCAGATTTTCTGATTCCCACTTGTAAGCAAACAGCATTAATAGCATCAGTAATCGTTCCACGCTTGACACCTTGCCAGTGGGTAGTACTCAAAGTCACCACTTCAACTTTGGAGATCCACACAGCTATTAAGACTATAAAGCTGCATAAAGTACCTGGCCCTGTTGGTTTCATGTTCAGATTCTATAAAACTTTTGTTAATTCCCTCATGCAACACTTAACTGAGCTCTTTAACACACTGGCAGTGGAGAAGAGGGCAACCTCCTTTGATGATCAAGACTCGCATCTTCCCAATGAGGAAAGGGCCACAGCACAAGTTGCAATAGAAAAAGGGATTTTTCTAAACATCCATGCACCGTGTGACAGGCACCATGTGCATGTATGTTTGGTAGGGCACCAAATGTACCCCCTAGGCCACATAGCAGAGGCCGAGAGAGGATGGGGGACCTGCTAGGAGCCCCAATAGCCCCTTTTGGGTGCGTATTCATGGCGATGGTACTACTGTGAAAAGGCAGTCAGAAAGGGATATCCTAATCCCTACGGCTGTGCCCGTGCATGTACTACCCTCATTGTAGGCATTAGGAATCTGACCGCCGTCCCGATGGGGTCTTTGATCCTGCCGGAGGTGGTCGTCCTACCCCCAACTTTGTGGCCCAACTGGCTGCATTGTAATGCAGAAGTTGGATCAATGTCCAGCCAATGTAATGAGGGCAACATTATTTAATACTCCCCCTTCTGCCCTAGATGTAGTGCACACAATGTTGATCTAGTGCACATGTTCTGGAAATGCCAATTGGCCGCCGCAACATGGAGTGCAGATCCTTGCAAACTAACAATACTTACCGGTCGCACTGACCAGCACACAATCGAAGGGGCATTACTGGGATTGTACAAGTGAAAGAAGCCCAAAAGGTGTATTCCTCCTATTGGCTATTTGCAATGATCAAAGTAGATTCTAGTTATAGTTATACTAAGAACTAACCAAATTGACCACCCTCCATGCATATTTAATCCATCCTGAGCAGTCCAGGTTAATTTGGAACTGGGATAGACTTCACAACATCTGTTGCTTTGTCCAGGTGGTCACAAGTCACAACGTAATGAGAAGATGTATACTGGAGGTCCTGATATGCATGGATGCAGAATAGGCTTTTGAACTTGTTGACTGGTGCGTCCTTGATAATATCATCTATAAATTGGGAGCAGCTCCCGGTTTTATACATATGGCCTTGGAATGTTATCTTGTTCCTATCTCCAGAGTCACCCTCTGTAGCTCTGAAGCATCTAGGGCCGCAGAAGCTCAGAAGCTATGCACTCTTTCAGCTTCTGAGCTTCTTATCCATAGAAATTTATTATGGACTCTTAACTACTCATATGGTATTATATACCATTAGGCATACAAGATGGAATTGAATTGATTGTATTGTTGTAACAAGCTTTTAGTTGAAATAGTTTGCCCTTACGATCTTCGGGAAATATGAATTTATTGTTTTTATTGATTGCATATTATCTTTTAATTGTTGCTTATCTGATAACTTGTATTTTTATTGATGATTGTATTAATGTTTTTGCTTTTAAGATACCTGTTATCGAATAAAGCTATTTTTGACTTGACATATGGTATTCATAGCAAAAAGGATTGCAAATTATCACAGTCAATATAGTTATGCCCACTACTGGAAGAAGAGTAGACAAGAAAAAATGAATAAGAAAAAATAAAGAATATTTCTTTTTTATTTTCTCCAATACATACCCACAATAAAACAATCTTTAAAATGTGCCTGCTATGCATTCCAGGTTCAGAATAAATCCAACTACATAGACAAATTTAGAACAATCCTAATTTTACAATTAGAATTTGAATAGATAAACGTAATCCGATTTCAACATGGGTATCTTTAAATAAGCTGGGCCGATAAATAAACTGTAATTTTTCACCTGAAATTTCAATACATCACTCCTTCAAAAGTAGCTAATGCACTTAAAGATTGCAAAATGTTTCTAGCAGAAGTCCTCCCTAATTTAAATCCAAAAATCCAAGTCTTTTCCAAAATCACAATGCATTCCTCAATATCATGATTCTATGACTCCAGATTCAACCTTAGCTCTGTTACACCATTCTACATCTGAGCACCTTATTTTTCCGGTGCATAACTTTATATAGACTAACTAGTACAATGGTACCTAATGGTAACATTGCAATAGGTATTGTAGATATGTCATTGGAGTTGAGAGGCTACACAGCTATCAATGACAGTATTCAGGAGAAGAAAATCTAGAAACTAGTTGGAAATTATTAAGGTATTTTGCATAAGCTGAGGGTTTTATGGAAATTTGTAAAATATTGTGTTACAGAGACAGAGTTATTATCATCCAATATGTTAGGAGCTGATACCTAAGGCCTATAGCAATTTTATTAGGGCCGGATAAGTGAAATTGTTTGATGGTGTCACCTTAAGAATAGCTTTCATCATACTACAGTGGGTTATTTCTGTGAGAAGCACATAGGTACACCTCTGGATATTGCATTGACAATGGGGGTTACCTGCAGATGCAGAAGATGAAATAGGAATGTTTTTCAACGTATTCCTCAAAAAACTAAGCAAATTGTTCAGATTTGGCCAAGTTCTCTTTCACATATTGACCACTCATTTGCTATATGTTTACTCCATGGAGAAAAGCAAAATGAAATAATCAGATCAATCAACTGGGGTCTTCAATAGCAAGCATTTATTTTTGTGAGATGATTGCATTAAGTGTAGAGCCTTTAATGTAGGTATGATATATGCACACTGAACTCAACGTAGAGTGGCATTGGTTCCTTGGAGATAGCATGCTTAATGTCCAGTAAAGATTTCCTTTCTGCTTAGCCCAAGACTGCGGACAGGTGTTGGCATGCTTGTGGCTGCGCTAGCTGTATATAGTGTTTCACTGACAATGAACGAAATACACACAGAGGTTCAGTTCAGACAAGCTTTATTCGACGATTGTCATAAAAGCAGACAGTACAAATAAATATAAATATGAAACATATAACAGAGTTAAAATTTGTAAGTACATTACATATAAAAGCTTTATATCCATTTCATCATTGTACATTGAATTAAAATTTTAATTTGGCACCATGAATACATGTTAATCATTTGACATTCTATTTCTAATGGTCCAGGCCCAGCCCAGGAACTTTGCCACAGCTATGTAAACTGTCATATCAGTGCAGGAGCGAATAATTCTAACTGCCACCGACCCCCTGTCG